>NC_058039.1:18259279-18261538 GCF_019176455.1 Solea senegalensis | reverse complement strand
ACACACACACATGCACGCACACACAAACATAGACGCACGCACACACACATTTTAAAAGAGAAAATAGAAATATTATTTTATTGTTAATATTTCTATTTTCTCTTTTAAAATTGTTATTTATATATTTGTATTTTGCACCAAGGGAGTGGCACTCAAATTTCGTTGTCCACAAAATAACGACAATAAAGGCTATTCTGCTTCTGATGCACGCACACACAGCCTCAGTGTTGTTCTTAGTCACATGACAACTCTGGTCATGATGGTGAAAAGTTGAACAAAGTGAAGAAAATGAACTTTGATTGTTTGTCTAAATTTAGACAAAGATAAAAATAAAACTACAAAGATCCACACACACACACACATACTCGCTCTGGTCGACAGGACACAGTGATGGATTGTGGGAAATGGTGACACATGACAAGTCGTACAGTTGTGTTCAAACACAAGCAGACAAAGTACACACACACACACACACTCCTTTCCTTAATTCCTCTCCTTGTCTCCTTCCATTCCTCACTCACTCAGTCTGTTCCGACTTCATGACGTCTCACGTCTTTAGCTCACTCTCCTGCACCAAAGGAACTCAGTGATGGAGGCAGATCTTTCAAAGCGATAGAGTGAGTTGTCTTTCAATCAAAAACAGCATGTGACAATGTGTGAGTGAATGAGTGAATGAATGAATGAGTGAAACTGTAGAATCACACAGATTTGAGAGGAAATCAAGACGAGAAAAACAACATTTACAGACACAAAAGACCCACAAGCTGGAATCAAATCACCTGAGTAAATAACCTGTGGTCCATAAATTACATGGGCGCTCCGATAAAGAGGGGCGGGACTCCCATGAATGTATAGTCAAAATTGTTATGAAGCTGAAAAATGACAGAAAGTTGAAAATATTCACATTTAAAAGCTGAAAAATGACAGAAAGTAGAAAATATTCACATTTAGAAGCTGAAAAATTACAGAAAGTAGAAAATATTCACATTTAGAAGCTGAAAATGACAGAAAATAGAAAAATATTCACATTTAAGAAGCTGAAAATGATAGAAAGTAGAAAATTTTCACATTTAAGAAGCTGAAAAATGACAGAAAGTAGAAAATATTCACATTTAAAAGCTGAAAAATGACAGAAAGTAGAAAATATTCACATTTAAGAAGCTGAAAATGTCAGAAAGTAAAAATATTCATTTAAAAGCTGAAAATGACAGAAAGTAGAAAATATTCACATTTTGAAAATGACAGAAAGTAGAAAATATTCACATTTAAAGCTGAAAATGACAGAAAGTAGAAAATATTCACATTTAAGAAGCTGAAAATGACAGAAACTAGAAAAATATTCACATTTAAGAAGCTGAAAATGACAGAAAGTAGAAAATATTCACATTTAAGAAGCTGAAAAATGACAGAAGTAGAAAATATTCACATTTAAGAAGCTGAAAATGACAGAAAGTAGAAATATTCACATTTAGAAGCTGAAAAATGACAGAAAGTAGAAAATATTCACATTTAAGAAGCTGAAAAATGTGAGAAGGTAGAAAATATTCACCTTTAAGAAGCTTAAAATGACAGAAACTAAAAAATATTCACATTTAAGAAACTGAAAAATGACAAAGTAGAAAATATTTACATTTAAGAAGCTGAAAAATGACAGAAAGTAGAAAATATTCACATTTAAGAAGCTGAAAAATGACAGAAAGTAGAAAATATTCACATTTAAGAAGCTGAAAAATGACAGAAAGTAGAAAATATTCACATTTAAGAAGCTGAAAAATGACAGAAAGTAGAAAATATTCACATTTAAGAAGCTGGAACGATGAGAAAGTTTGTTTTAATAATGAAAAAACCCTCAAAATTGATTATTCGAGTGATTTTTTCTGAATGAATTAAACTTGTTTTGTGATATGTATTTATTTATTGATAATAAATAAGGGCAAGGGCCTTTGCCCTCAGCTCCTCCTCATTATTGCCACATAATATATCATTAAAGTGAAAGTAAAAGTAAACCTGATATCGTCATGTATCGCTGTATTGATTATCACACAACTGTGGTATGGTGATATTATTGGTGGATCAGCTGCTGCTTCATTTTCAACACATTTCACTCCATAAAAGTCTTTTTTAATAGAGTGAACAAACGTTAATGACTCGGCCATCTTGGCTCTTTCTTTTTTCCTCCTCCACGCTCTCTCACCCACAGAGTCTCTCTCTCTCTCTCTCTCTCTCTCCCTGGTCGCCGTCGTTATCCTTTCACTTTGA
>NC_058039.1:18239279-18254279 GCF_019176455.1 Solea senegalensis | reverse complement strand
ACCCGGCGGGGGTCGTCGGCGGGCGCAGATGCTCCTGGATGTTGGGGGACCCCTCTCCGGGGCACCGCGGGGTTGGGCGCGGCGGGTCCTTGGACCATTGGCCCTGCCTCTACCTGGGGGTCTGGACCGGCTCGGGAGTCTGCCTCTCTTCTGTCTCTGGGGGCCCCCTTGGCTGGTGGCCCTACGTGGGCCTCCGCCTGTCCCTCCCTGGGCTGGGGGGCGTGCGGTCGGCTTCTGGGGGGCGGTGGGGGTGACGGTGGTTGGTATCTGGCCGTGCCTCCCTGGTGGGCGGTCTGGGGGGGCTCTGCTCCCCCCGTGGTGGGCTGGCCCTGCCCTTGGGCGCTGGCGGGCTCTGGGTGCGGAGACCCTGGGCCTCTGCGGCCTGCCTGGGTGTGGGGTGGTTCGGCCTCTGTCCGTGGTCTTGTCGCCGCCGGCCCCCTCGGGTCGACCCTGGGTGGGGGGGGCTTTCCCCCCGCATTCCTCCGACGGGCCCCCTGCGGGGCGGATGCGTTGCTATCCTGGGAGTGGTGGATGTGGGCCTCTCCTGCCCGGTACGACTACTGGGCGCCTTAGGCGCCTGGATGATTTTCGGGCCGTCGCTGGGGACGGACCGGACATTGGCACGGTCCCCCACCCCAATTCCAATCATACCTAATGACAACTCCTGCACATATACACTGATATACACGATCACACACACACACACACTAACACGCTAAGATAAATTAAATTTAACTGATATAACTGTTGTAAGCCCGGACATACTCTCTTGATGTGGTCGTTAACAATTACTATATAAACTGTACCTGAAAGTATGTTCTGTATACGCTAAATAATTTCAACTGTTCAATGTTATTAACCTGTTACTAACACACTAATGTCACCCTTAAGTTGCCTAGGTTCTGTCTTATCAGGTATGTTCTGTCTACTTTATATCATCTCAATTTAATGGTACTAACCCATGTATTATACTGTTGTCCACCTTGCTCTCCCTCTCTCTCACTCTCGATCTCCTTCTCTCTTCTTTTTTCTCCCTCTCTCTCTCGCTCTCTCTCTCTCTCTCACTCCCCCTCCCTTCCTCCTCTCCGCTCACTCCCCATCCCCTTGTCAGTCCACTCCCTGTCCCCCTGTCCGGTCCGGCTGCCCGCAACACATAATCATAAAACAAATAAATAAAAATACTGCAGTTATGAGTATCCCAGACTCGTCCTGCACATATCAAATCTGTCCGACACCAAAAGGCATGCAGTCAATCATATTACATGCCCTGGGTACTAGACAGGACAGGTTAAAAAAACTTTCTGACGATGGCAGTGATGACCTCAGACACAGTGTCCTTGTTAACTTGACCGTTGATGAAGGTTCACAAACACACAGGTGTGTGGTGAACATGACTGACACTCCTGATCACCGTTGATGCGTCCTCTATGTTCAGTAGTACATCGCGAGTGTCTCTGAATGTTGCGTCAAGTTCCTCTTTCCATGTCTTTCCTTCACACGTGGTCGCTCTGAGGGCTTTCTTCAGGTATCTGTGAAACCTCTCGACTTTTCCGTTGCTCTGAGGATAATACGGTGATGCTCTGATGTGTTTAATTCCACATGACTTAAGAAATGACTCAGAAAGTTGTCCCACAAACTGCCTGCTGTTATCAGTAACAGCCTCCATGGGGCAGCCAAATCTGACTTAGTCAGTTCTGTAACTACAGTGGCTGAGGAAATATCTGGAATAACTTCAGCCTCTGGAAATGAAGTATAGTAGTCTATCACAGTTAGTATGTACTGGTTTTGGATAGGACCGACCAGATCAATACCTATCTTAGTATCTTAGTCCATGGTCTTGTGGTAGCTCTCATGGTTGAAGGGGTTGATCTTCGTGTAGTGGCTGGTTGAGCACACAGGTGGAGCAGTTTCTGATCAATCTCTCCACATCTAGGTCCATGTTGGGCCAGTAGAATTTGCTCCTGAGATATTGTTCTGTACGGATGAGTCTTTGGTGAGTCTCGTGTCCAAACCATTGCTTTTGGTAGCACAATCCTGTGTCCTCTCAGCACAAGTCCATCATAGGTGCATAACACTCCTGCATCTGTTATAAGGCCTGTCTCCAAGATTGTCTTCAGTTGCTTCAGTGTGTCATCCTCTGTCATGTTCTGTTTTATGTCCTCAAGACTCATGGCCTGTACCTCACATATGTTTCCACATACTGGTTATTCTGTCTCTGGAAAAGGAAGTCGTGAAAGTGAGTCCGCTACGTTGGACTTTCCGACAATGTGTTCTATCTTGAAGTCATATGGTTGCAGTCTCAAGCCCAGTCTCTGTATTTGCAGTGGTGACAGTGTTGCTTTCTCTGGGTTGAACATGTAAATGAGGGGTTTGTGGTCTGTTTGCCGAGGAAACTTCCCCCCCCCCACAAGTAGGTTCTAAAATGTTCTACAGCCCATACACATCCTAAAGCCTCACGTTCTATCTTAGAATAGTGGCGTTCTGTTGGAGTCAATGAACGGCTCGCACAGGCTATTGGCTTGTTCTGTCCATCCGACTGTAGCAAAACTGCACCTAGTCCTACCGAGCTTGCATCACTGATGACTACTGTGGCTGCACCTAGTTTAAAGTAGGCCAGGCGTGGCTCACTCACCAATGCTTCTTTCATTTCTTGGAATGATCTCTCTGTTTCACTTGTCCACTCCCACACTTGTTCTTGTCTAGTCAGCTTCCGTAGTGGTTCGGACAAGTTTGCGTAGTTTGGTATGAATTTCATCAAAAATGCACAGGTGCCCAGGAATGAGCGTAGTAGCTGGATGTTCTCAGGTCTGGGTGCTTTGCAGACGGCCTCGACCTTTCTTGGATCTGGTTTGATTCCTTCAGCAGTGATTACCTGTCCAAGTATCTCAATCTGTTGTAGTCCAAAGATACACTTGTCTCTGTTGAGTGTTAGACCTCTGTCCTTGAATCTCTGGAAGACTTGTCTCAGTCTCTGTTCAGGTTGTGCTTCATTCTCTGCGAACACCACCACATCATCCATGTAGCAACACACATAACATAGAGTCCATAGGCTTCTGGTAGGCTTCCGGTGCACTCGATAATCCAAAGGGAACTTTTGTGAAGCGGTAGCACCCTCTGTGTGTGATGAACGTTGTTAGTGGTCTGGATTCTGGGGCTAAGTCACACTGCCACAACCCTTTTTGTGCGTCTAGTTTAGCAAACACTTTTGCTCCCTGCACTGCCTGTAAGATGCTGTCTACGGTTGGTACTGGATGTCTTTCCCTGACTTCTCTCAGGTCTACCCATAGCCTCACTTCTTTTGTGTCTTTCTTGGGTCTAGCTCTTGGTTTACAGCTTCTAACATGGGATAAGGAACTCTCCTTAAACCCTGTGCTACAGGCAGGACTTTCTCATCGACTGTAACCTTATGGCTGTAAACTTTAATCTGTCCTAGTCCTTTAAAAACTCGCTGAATCTCTCTGTCTGCCCTACTGTGTTCACTTTTTCTACTGTGTTAAGTATTTTTAACTCAAAAGTTGTTTTTCTGCCAAGCGGTGCTTCTACGTGTCCTTCTGTCACATATATGTTGTCTTTCCAGCTCATTTCTGATTCAAAATAACCTACACATTTAAGTGGAGTAGTCTGAGCATAGGCATAAAATCTCTTTTTGGTTGGTTTCAGTTTTGTTCTATTGATATTTTTCTCTTATACAGGTCTTCTAGATTTGTGAAAATCCTCTGTGTTGGTGCTCCTATACAATGCAACAGAGTGGCTCTCCTCACTGAATCTGGAAAAAGCTGTACGAGTCCTTCCACAGGTTATACTCCGTGAATTAATCAGATGCTCCGAGGTTCAGTGGAACCGGCGGGGTTAGTTGAGGGCAGCTGGGTCCTGGTGCAGCGGCTGCGGCTCCTTGCTGCCGCCCGTCATTCGACATAGCTCTGCTGTTTTCGTCCCACTTTTCCGCATGGACGTAAAATCCAAGTTGTCCTTCTTTGTCCCCGGGTCCCTGGTAAAACCGTCTCCTCGTGCTGTTTAAAATAAGCAGTCCTTTAGTTCTGTTTTGTGTTTAAGTCGTTCACTCGTGTATGAATTCATGAAACCTGCAGGTTTTTAAAGGTCAAAGGTCAAAGAACGGAGGGGAAAACCTCAGGTGTTTGTTATCGATCAGCGAGAGAAGAAGCACAAGCAGCTCTTTCCCCCGAAAACTGGAATTCACCAAACACAAGTCACAGTTTGTGTCATGAACAACAAACACAATGTGTGTTCCAAACAAAGCATTTAGTGTGTGTGTGTGTGTGACTAATGAATAAGAGCGTCACATAACCAGGAGCTAATCCCACAGCAGCATATTTATCATCCTGAACATTTAGACAGCAAAGTCAAAACAGTGTATTGAACAAAACAGGGAAATGAATTGGCTTGGAGCGGAGCCACTGCAAACATAAATGCTTTCCTGCCCTATTTTTCTGGATTACAATGAACAAATTACGACAATATTGGTTTAGAAAATGCTCCGTTAACACTTTAAATACCACCGTACTGTATCCGGGAGACTTTCTAAAGTCAAAATTATTATTAGTTTGACTTTAAAAAAATGTTTTTACGATATCTTTGGAACGTGTTTGCACGTGTTATCTCACTGTTACACAGACTTCTCCAACAGGAAACGAAAATAAAAGTTTGTAAACCACTCACTCTCCCACACCAAAGCCCACAGAGGAAATCAGTGATTTTAACATCACACACACACACACACACAGGAGCTGCTGGTCCTCTGCTGCCTCCATCAATAAACTCTAATGTTTTATCTTACAAAGTCGGTGTTTGAAATCCTTCATTTGACCACACGAGGCAGCAGAGGACAGCAGCTCCTGTGTCCCCGCAGCTAAAATCATTGATTTTCTCTCTGGCGTTTGGTGTGGGAGATTAAGCGCTTTTACGAAGTGACACAAACTCAATTTTCCAGCTGGAGAACTCTTTTTTTTTAATGATGAGATAAAGCAGTGAATATATTCTTAAGATACTGTAGACTAAGATGACACAGGATTTATGAGGTAAGTGTTTACAGAAAACCTCAGTCTGTAACTTATTTTTATTCTACTTTTAATGATGTTGTATACACCAGGGATACTTCTTCATCTGATACTGTAGGAATGTCATTTTACAGGAGACGACAGTAATTATTCAGAGGTTATTAATCCTCAAACGTTCAAATATTAACAAAAGTAAAGGGAGATTTGTATCTGCTCACACGAGTCGGGCCAAAGCAAACAGAGGCCGATTCCAGGATCCTTCATCATCACGCTAAAGTCAATCTGTGAGAAGAACCGGTGTCACTAACACAGCTCTGATGGAGGGTTCATGTGGACTGAAGTGCAGCACACTCTTGTCTTTGCATCATCATCAGTGACGATTGTCCCTGAACTCATCATCACGAGCGCGGAGTGGAACGACAACAGATGATGTCACTTCAGACATTTTAAATACATGAACGAACATGATGAGCCGACGTTTTTGAAATTGTCGTCGAAACACTTAGAAATGTGATATTACACCATTTAGATGTTTGAATTATGGAGATTTTCCATCACAGCAGGTGATTATTAATGACATATTATTTGATGAAATGTGACAAAGTAAATGATGATGATTAAACCTTGAAGTCAGTATTGATGCCAAAACACAAACATCTACTTTATTTACTGTGTTTTTACTAAAAACACACAGTTAACTTTAAGTAAAGACTTTAATGCATGAGTAAACTGAAAAATGTCTTTCTTTGAATTCATATTTATAAAAATGAAAGTTGTTTTGGGTGTGCTTATAAGTCAAATCTCACTTTTATTCTTTTTTCTCTCCTTTTTACATTACCTGCTACATCCTGTACTTTTTGGTTTATTTGCTCCATGTGAGTTTGGTTCACTGTAAAAAAAACAAAACAAAAATTCAAATATATGCAGACAACATGACTTTTTTAAGTGGGGCATCACGTTGTATGAAAAGTGCTATAGAAATAAAGTCTGATGTCATTAGATTATATTAAAAGTTCATCATCCAGAGAAACACGGCGACAATAGTCAAAAACTCAAAGTTACATTTACTTTACAGCCTCAGTTACGACCAACATATGATAAATCTATTTAATATGGTCCCTCCTGTAGTTTTGTGTTTGTGTCTCGTACAAAGAAGATTCACCTCAGGTTATTTTACACTAATAACAAAAATGTAGTTGCACGAGAGAGATAAGAAACACGATAACTGCACAAATCTATGTGAACAACAGAACAAATTGGAATGAGTGATTTAATATGCTAAAACGAGACATTCTCCTGCTCGAGTGGAAGTACAGACATATCATAGAATTCAGTCTATGTTTTAATACTTTACAGATTCAGGTCAATTCAAACTTTTATTTAAATAATTTGATTGTGAAATGGTCGACGTCCTGCGGTCGCTCTGGTCGAGAAGCCGTGTTCCACCTGCACTCGGCCTGAGATCGGCCACTGATAATTACAACACTTGAAGTGAACAGCAGGATGTGAGTAATGTCAGCCTCACAGAAACCCCAGAAAACTCTGTCTCTTGACCTCATTAGTGACCGGAATAAATCATTAATCACTGCATCAGAAATGTATGAAATTCTTCTGTTTCAGTCTCTCACTCTGTTTGTCTGGTAGGACGTAAGATCAGTGGTAGGAAGGAAGGTAAGATAGTAGGTAGGAAGGAAGGTAAGATAGTAGGTAGGAAGGATGGTAAGATAGTAGGTAGGAAGGATGGTAAGATAGTAGGTAGGAAGGATGGTAAGATGGTAGGTGGTAAGATAGGTAGGAAGGAAGGTAAGATGGTAGGTAGGAAGGAAGATGGTAAGATGGTAGGTAGGAAGGATGGTAAGATAGTAGGTAGGAAGGATGGTAAGATGGTAGGTAGGTAAGGAAGGATGGTAAGATGGTAGGTAGGAAGGATGGTAAGATGGTAGGTAGGAAGGATGGTAAGATGGTAAGATAGGTAGGAAGGATGGTAAGATGGTAGGTAGGAAGGATGGTAGGAGGATGGTAAGATGTAGGAAGGATGGTAAGATGGTAGGTAGGATGGTAGGTAGGAAGGATGGTAAGATAATAGGTAGGAAGGATGTAAGGATAGGAAGGAGGTAAGATGGTAGGTAGGAAGGATGGTAGGTAGGTGGTAGGAAGGATAGGTAGGATGGTAGGAAGGAAGGTAAGATGGTAGGTAGGAAGGATGTAAGATGGTAGGTAGGAAGGATGGTAAGATAGTAGGTAGGAAGGATGGTAGGATGTAGGTAGGGAAGGATGTGATGTGGTAGGAAGGATGGTAAGATAGTAGGTAGGAGGATGGTAAGATAGTAGGTAGGAAGGAAGGTAAGATGGTAGGTAGGAAGGAAAAAGATAGTAGGTAGGAAGGATGGTAAGATGGTAGGTAGGAAGGAGGAGGAAGGTAAGATGGTAGGTAGGAAGGATGGTAAGATAATAGGTAGGAAGGATGGGTAGGAAGGATGGTAAGATGGTAGGTAGGAAGGAAGGTAAGATTGTAGGTAGGAAGGATGGTGGTAGGTAGGAAGGATGGTAAGATGGTAGGTAGGATAGGTAGGAAGGATAGGTAGGAAGGATGGTAAGATGGTAGGTAGGAAGGAAGGTAAGATGGTAGGTAGGAAGGATGTAAGATGGTAGGTAGGAAGGATGGTAAGATAGTAGGTAGGAAGGATGGTAAGATGATAGGTAGGAAGGATGTAAGATGGTAGGAAGGATGGTAAGATAGTAGGTAGGAAGGATGGTAAGATGGTAGGGGAAGGATGTAAGATGGTAGGTAGGAAGGATGGTAAGATAGTAGGTAGGAGGATGGTAAGATAGTAGGTAGGAAGGAAGGTAAGATGGTAGGTAGGAAGGATGGTAAGATAAGGTAGGAAGGATGGTAAGATAGTAGGTAGGAAGGATGGTAAGATGGTAGGTAGGAAGGATGGTAAGATGGTAGGTAGGTAGGAAGGATGGTAAGATGTAGGTAGGAAGGATGGTAAGTAGGTAGGAAGGATGGTAAGATGGTAAGGAAGGTAATGGTAAGGAAAGATAGAGGTAAGATGAAGGATGGTAAGATGGTAGGTAGGAAGGAAGGTAAGATGTAGGAAGGATGGTAAGATAATAGGTAGGAAGGATGGTAAGATGGTAGGGGATAGGAAGGAGGAGGAAGGGTAAGATGGTAGGAAGGATGGTAAGGTAAGATTAGGAAGGAAGGAAAGGTAGGAAGGATGGTAAGGATGGTAAGATGGAAGGATGGTAAGATGGTAGGTAGGAAGGATAGGTAGGGAAGGTATGGTAGGTAGGAAGGATGGTAAGGAAGATGGTAGGAGGAAGGATGGTAAGATGGATGGTAGGAAGGATGGTAAGATATAGGTAGAAGGAAGGATGGTAAGATGAGGATGGTAAGATAGATGGTAGGTAGGAAGGATAAGGTAGGTAGGAAGGATGGTAAGATGAAGGAAGGATGGTAAGATAGGTAGGTAAGGTGGTAAGATAGTAGGTAGGAAGGAAGGATGGTAAAGGATGATAGGTAGGATGGGATGGTAAGATGGTAGGTAGGAAGGATGGTAAGGTAGGTGGGAAGGATGGTAAGATAGTAGGTAGGAAGGATGGTAAGATGGTAGGTAGGAAGGATGGTAGTGGAAGGAGGTAAGATGGTAAGATAATAGGTAGGAAGGATGGTAAGATAGGTAGGTGAGGAAGGATAGGAAAGGATGGTAAGATGGTAGGTAGGAAGGATGGTAGGAAGGATGGTAAGATGGTAGGTAGGAAGGATAGGTAGGAAGGATGGTAAGATGGTAAGGATGGTAAGATGAGTAGGTAGGAAGGATGTAAGATGGTAGGTAGGATGGTAAGGTATAGGAGAAAGGAAGGTGGATGGTAAGGATAGGTAGGGAAGGATGGTAAGATGGTAGGTAGGAAGGAAAGAAGTAGTAGGTAAGGATGGTAAGATGCAGGTAGGTGGTAGGGGTAGGAAGGATGGTAGGTAGGATGGTAGTAGGAGGATGGTAGGATGGTAGGTGGGAAGGATGGTAAGATGGTAGAAGGATGGTAAGATAGAGGAAGGATGGTAGATAGTAGGTGGGAAAGGATGGTAGGGGAAGGATGGTGGGATAGTAGGTAGGGAGGATGGTAGGATGGTAGGTAGGAGGATGGTAGGATAGTAGGTAGGAAGGATGGTGGTAGGTAGGAAGGATGGTAAGATAGGTAGGTAGGATGGTAGGATAGTAGGTAGGAAGGATGGTAAAGGATGGGATGGTAGGGATGGTAGGATAGGAGGAGGATGGTAGGTAGGTAGGAAGGATGGTGGGATGAAAGGATAGGATGTAGGTAGGATGGTAGGAGGAAGGATGGTGGGATGGGAGGTGGTAGGTAGGAGATGGGTAGGTAGGATGGTAGGATAGTGGTAGGATGGAGGATGGAGGATGGTAGGAGGATGGTAAGTAGGTAGGAAGGATGGTAGGATAGTAGGTAGGAAGGATGGTAGGATGGTAGGTAGGAAGGATGGGTTAGTGTGGTCAGACAGGTAAAATGACTGATGGTAGAATTCCTGTTAGAACGATGAAAGATTAGTTTTATGACTTGACTCTTGAATAAATTGTCTTCAGAGTAATAATGTTGCCTCTTACCCTTCAAATTATTACAGACATAATATTCCACATTATGTCCCATAATAAATCCTAGCGTCATTCATAATATATGGAGTGGACAGAGTTTTACATTATTTTACACTATAATACAGTTCAACCACAAACTAAAGGGCATGAAAATAAGGAGCTGCTTTAAGACACAATTTACTGCACGACTCTTTGGTGAGACTGCATTTGTTTAGTTAGCTGCACCTAATAAAGTGAGCATGGTGCTGTTATCCAAAGCACTCTGTAATTGGCTTCTGAATCAGCTGTTCTCACACACACACACACACACACACACACAGACACACACACACACACACACACACACACACACACACACACACACACACACACACACTGGTGGTGCTAAGCTAGCGTGTAAAGGACGGGTGTAAACATCAGGAGCAATTAGTCAGACTACGGCTTTAAGAAGAGAAGCACATGTGGACACCAGGGGCTGCAGATCACACGTGTTACCTGGCCTCAGTGAGTGAACAGGTTTCATTTGTCTGTAATCCCGGATCATAAACTGAAACATTTAAACGAGGATCAAGAGATTCAGAGTCGGCTTCACTGGTCCGAGTCCCGCACATGCAAGTTCTGTCAGTACTGACTCTCCCACACCAAACCCTACAGAGAAAATCAGTGATTTTAGCTCATGGGGACACAGGAGCTGCTGGCCCTCTGCTGCCTCGTGTGGTCACTTTGTGTCACTGAGGTCAATCTGAACGTTGGATTTCAAACACTCAAGTGACAAAACAAGACGTCTGAACTTAGTGATGGAAGCAGCAGTCGATCAACAACTCCTGTGTGCTGTGATATAAAACCATCGATTTTCTCTATGGACTTTGGTGCAGGAGAGTGAGTGTTTCTCAAAGTGTCATACGTTTCAGTAGAAGGATTTCTAACAGTGAGATAAAGTCGTACCTGAAACACCAGGATTACACTTATAATACGGTAAATGTGTGTTTTGCTGTGTTTGGTGAGTGTATTCTGTATTAAGCCGATAAATGTCGTATTTCCTCAGTGAGAACAAATAAAAATAAGAAAAGACAGAAGCTGGATTAGTAATCCTGAGGTAAAAACATTCGGATGACGCTGACGTCCGTCCGTGTGTGTGTGTGTGTGTGTGTGTGTATTATGACTAACTTGCGGCTGAAGGTCAACAAGCGGAGAGCGGACACGACGCAGATGGTTTCAAGTGCACAGGAGAGACCGTGTGGCCAGAAACGCTTCTGTAGACAAGTGTAATGAAGGCGCAGGATTGTGTCCAGGCTGCGTTGGCAGACTCCAGAATAACTAACGCTGTGATTCATGTCGACTGATTCATTTCTCAGAGCAAACCAACCAAACCTTAAAAACAACTCGTTTGATCAATACGCGACATTTATTATTGTTTTTCTCCTGTTCACTTTAGCACTCGATTGTTTTTTGTTGTGTGTAAAACCCCAGAAACTATTATCACCTCCACAGAGTTGATGTTTGTCTGTTTGTCAGCGGGAGAACACAAAAGGAATTGAACTTTTCTGCACCAAAGTGCTGCAGAGCCAGAGAAATAAAAATGATTTTTTTTTCCCCCTCCCTTTAACAGCATGTAAAATCTATTTCTCTATAAATAAGATATGGCTGTTGGACTTATTTATGGTGTTTGTTTTTTCTTGTTTACAAGAATATGTGACAGAATGATATTTATAAGATGATGAGTAGAACATCAACACTGCTCTACATGTCTAGTCTGGATTATTCATGAGACGTGTAAGTTTCTATTAGTATATTTGTCTTTATTGGACATGTTTCTTCTGTTATTTTCCTCATTCCTCATTTTTTGTAGACTATTATTATACAGCTGTATTTCTTGGGATCAGTAAAATATAGCTATCTTTAGAAAAGTGAGAAAACTCTGATTATCTCCCCTGAAGAAAGAACTCCTCGTATCTCTGAGCTCCACGGTCCAGTCGAGCATCAGAAACCTTGGTGTTTGACAAATCCACGTCCTTGGAGAACCATTCAAGGCAATTTGTCAAAAACTCAGCTCGGATGTGGAGATGATTACTCATGCTTTTGTTTCACCCACATTAGATTACTATAAAACTCTCCTTTTTATGGGATTTAACAAGGGCTCTTTAAATCGTATGCAGATCATTCATTGTCTACTCTACACTGGCCACCGGTCAAATTTTATATTGATTTTAAAATTTTAGACTTTGAGTTGTCTGCTATGTAAATATTTATTATTTTAATAAAAATAATGTTTTATGTTGTTGTTTTTATGTGAATTGACCTGGTCTTGTTAAAGCACTTTGTGATTTTATCTGTGAAAAGTGCTATAAAATGCTGTAGTGCTATAGAAATAAAAAAAATTGTGCTAGCTGTCTTGTTACCTAGTTAGCTAACTAGCTGTGTAGATATCTATTTATTTGACCGGTAGATCGAGAGTTTTGCCTTCCGGCTCAGCTCTGTTTTTGTCACAACTGTGCAGTAAAGCAAATTCAATTCAATTCTATTTTATTTGTATAGCGCCAAATCATAACATACATTATCTCAAGGCACTGTACATAGACAACATCAAGGAGAGCAGAGAACCCCAACAGTTCACACAATGAGAAAGCACTAGGCATCAGTGGAGAGAATGCATGCAAATGCAGTACCAAACCAGCTGCTCCGATTCTCCGGCCCATCTCCCTTGTTCCCTCACTCGTAAACAGGACCCAGAGATGCTTGAACTCCTTCACCTGGGGAGTCATTCCCTACCCGGAGAAGGCAATCCACCAGTTTCCTGCTAAGAGCCATGGCCTCAGACTTAGAGGTGCTTATCTTCATCCTGACCGCTTCACACTCGGCCACGAACCGATCCAGTGAGCGCTGAAGGTCGAGATCTCAAGGCCGCCAAACCATAACCCCCCTCCCCCACGACTACACCTCGATATCCTGAAAATCACATACAGGATTGGTGATAAAGCGCAGCCCTGGCGAAGGCCAACACCCACAGGAAACGTGGGGTGTACAGGGATTGGATGGCCCAAAGTAGTGCACCCCTCACCCCATACTCCCGCAGCACCTCCCACAGTATCTCCCTGGGAACCCGATCATATTCCTTCTCCATGTCCTCTCTGATCTTCTCCCATACTCGCTGCTTTGCGTCTGCCACAGCAGAGGCTGCCGCCCTTCGGGCCCGTCGATGCCTTGCAGCTGCCTCAGGAGTCCTCTGGGATAACATATCCCAGAAACACTCCTTCTTCAGTCAAACAGCTGACCACTGGTGTCCACCATGATGTTTGAGGGTTACTCTACTCTATCTCTATCATCTGGTTGCTTTCCGGACTCTCTTAAAGAGGCCAGAGTGACCCCCCCCCTCCTTAAAAAACCCACCCTTGACCCGTCTGAAGTAAATAACTACAGACCTGTCTCTCTTCTTCCTTTTCTCTCCAAAACTCTGGAGCGTGCTATCTTTAATCAACTCTCCTCCTACCTTCACCGGAACAACCTTCTTGATCCTCTTCAGTCTGGTTTTAAAGCAGGTCACTCGAGCGAAACTGCACTTCTTGCTGTCACTGAGCAACTCCACACTGCCAGGGCTGCCTCTCTCTCCTCTGTGCTCATCCTCTTGGACCTTTCTGCAGCGTTTGACACAGTTAACCACCAGATCCTTACATCCTCCCTTCAAGAACTAGGTGTCTCAGGCTCTGCACTTACCCTACACTCGTCCTATCTTCAAAACCGAACATACAGAGTAACCTGGAGAGGATCTGTGTCGGAACCCTGTCCTCTAGCTACTGGGGTCCCTCAGGGTTCCAGAGGGCAGCAATGTTACACTGAAGACTTATACTGGCCAGGTTATTCCAGTAAGAGGTCAGTTCTTAGTAAAAGTGGCCCACGGAAATCAGACTGCTGACTTGCCGTTAACTGTAGTTGAAGGTAATGGACGCTCACTTTGTGGTAGGAACTGGCTTGAAAATGGAAAACGAAAAATGGTCACACAAACAGCCCTCACCACCCAAGTCAACTTCTGAAGTGCTAGAAAAATATGGCCAAGTCTTCAAGGAGGAGTTGTGAACGTTAAAGGACATTAAAGCATTAAAGTCTGTTAATGCTTTAATGTCTGCGGGTGGAGTGGCTCAGTGGTTAAAACCGGTACCCTGTGTGCGAAAGACATCATGGTCGCAATGATGTCTTTCGCAATGGTCGCAAGTTTGACTCCACCCCTGGCTGATTGTACTCAATTCCATGTCGCTTTGGATAAAAGCGTCTGCTAAATGACATGTAATGTAATGTAAACCCAAAGCCACACCCAAATTCCATAAAAGCCGCCTTCTGCCTTTCGCAATGAACGCACGAGTGGAAGAAGAACGAGAGATCTAGTTAGTTAGCCAACTAGCTGTGTATCTATCTATCTATCTATAATGAGTTAAAGTGATTATTGCTTGTGTTGATTACATTGTGCTGTGTCACAGTCCTCCTCGTGTTTCCTGCCTCATCTGTAATCTGTAATCTGTAATCCCTGTGGTGGAGCGTGAACACACACGTCAGTGTGCGTTATTGTGTCATTTCAGCTCATCATAGTTGTACGCGGAGGCCGAGCTGCTCCCACGTGAGCGCTAACTTAACTGTGTTAGAATGAAGCCGCGATGGAGGTGCAGCGGAATGTAAACATATGCTCAGTGGATCCTGCTCGGATAAATGAAGGGAATCTGCAGTCTGAACATACAGCACCTGAGTATAATCAGCGTGATTCAATACACTCAGCCCCCGGAGAAAAGCTGTAATTCAGACAACTTTGATTTGTACCTGTGACCAGCGTGCTCGATGAGATTACCTTCAGGCAAAGATGCAGACTTTTGGACTCATAAAGCCTCAGACAGAGCCGCCGCACTCAACACCGATCAATCCACATCATGCTTAAGCAGATGAAAAGCGTGTTTCTCCAAGAAGTGTTCCTGGGGAATTCAACCCGGGGCTCGTGTGATGTGGAGATTCACTGCTGAGGGGTTTGAGGGGTTTTAATGAGTTTGAAGCACCCGGGTTAGGAAGTGCTCTGACTGTGCAGTGAGCGCCCCCCTGTGCCGAGAGCCAGAGACACGGGGGCTCATTCTCAGCGACCAGTGGGAGCACATGGAAAAACAGATGTAAGGATATTTTTACTGATTTATCTTAGCTTTAAACTGCTTTTCCCCCCTCACAGGAAACCACTCACTCTCCCACACCAAACTCCAATGAAATAGTCAACGATTTTCCCTCACAGCACACAGCAGTTGTTGCTCCACTGCAAGTTCAAATGTCTTATTTTGTGACTTTGGTGTTTGAAATCCCTGATTCAGATTGACCTCAGTGACATAAACTGACCACACGAGGCAGCA
>NC_058039.1:18197559-18239179 GCF_019176455.1 Solea senegalensis | reverse complement strand
ACATACTAACCTATGACTTTTTTGTCACGTTTTGGACGACATACTAACCTATGTCATTTTTGTCACATTTTGGACGACTTACTAAACTTTTGCTTTGACTAATATTTTTTTTTGATCATTTTTCTATTTAAAATAAATTACTCAGAAAAAATTCAAAGAGCAAGACAGTAGTGGTGCCATCAAACAGAACCACAAGCTAACAAACTAACATAAGTGGTGGTGCCATCAAACAGCACCACAAGCTTTCAGCTTTATTAACACACTGCATAAATACAGCATCTGAGCAGCTCTCCCTCCCTATTATAAGAGACAAGCAAATGATGTGGATGAAAGTGTAGAATAAAAAAAAAGGATTCTATGTAAAATAACAGCACACACTCCACGTCACAGCACTGCTAGCATAAGCACCTACTTGGCAAATTGAAGATAGAGATTCAGTTCAGTGAACTATAGCATTGAAACATTGTCTTTTTCTTCTTCTGGTCTGCTCAGAAGCACAACAGACAGAGCCCGAGTCCAGACCTGGGATTAACTTCCATCCTCAGTGATCCGATCACAGCCAGATTATACAAACTGTCATTAAAATGATTCAAGGTTGCATCTCCTGTTACTGTGTGTGTGTGTGTGTGTTTGTTACCTCTTAACCCTTTACAGGGCACTCACTGAAATACTTGGAAATTCAACATTTCAACCCTTGAGTGTTATTGGAGGACATAACAAGACTTTTTTCCCCATTTTTTTCATTTTCATGTATCAAATCAATGTAATTGAAGGTACCATATATGGTTCCTTGCCCATTACATTACATAAAACAAGAACATTGGTCCTAATGAGGCAGAACCTAATTTCTGAGGAACTGGTTAAGTTTAATTGTGTTTAGATTAGGCATTCACTGTTTATGGTTATGGTTAAAGTTAGGAATAACACTTTGTTTATGCTGTCCACATGAAATGGAATTCAATCAATGCAGTGTCCACAGAAGAATGGCTGCGTAAACGCGTGAGCGTGCATGTCCACTTGTGAGTGACGGAGAAGTGTTAAGTGTTAATATTGTGGTCGTGGCTACAAATAAATGAACCTACTGTATGAGCACTGATTAGTGGGGGTAAAAAACTGTGAAGCTACTGCTGGTCGGACACATCAGCCGAGGAGGCGATCTCTAATCCACCCTGAGGACGATCAGGGATGTGGACTAATGTGTGGTTTCTAAACAGATTTCACAAAATGTAATCTGCAGTGAGCGGGACGAAGATGAACGAAACACATGCTTAAAGTAACTTCAGTCACTTTAGTCTGCACTCTCTCTAATCATTGAAAAACAGCTCCTAATTGCAACAGCAGAGGATGAAATGTAGAAAAAGTCTCTCGTCTACAAGAGTGAATGATTATAGTAGTTGACAACCAGCTTCAAACTAACATTTTGTTTTATCTATTAAAAATGAATCATTGGAATGAAGTAAAAACTGCATGTAAATCAGGTCCCATTTCCTTTTTTTGGTGAACCATACTAAAAAGTATCTGAAACAACAGAGCAAAGACCTGAAAACCACACAGTCTGTTCTTCATCTCACCCACTCAACTGGCACACAGGAACACAGAGAGCGCTCTCTGAACACGAGTGATCCACTAACTCCAAATCTCCTGACTGAAGAGTGTGTGTGTGTGTGTGTGTGTGTGTGTGTGTGTGTGTGTGTGTGTGTGTGTGTAAATGAGGAGGTCACTGCACCACACACATGGAGCTGCGTGGAGGGTCGACTGTCCTGGCCACGGTGTCCTGGCTGTAGTTCACGATGTCTGCCATTTGGAACTGGGCAAATAAAACAGAATGAAATGTGTAATAAATATGAAGTCTACTCAACTAATTCTTGACATGTTTTTTTTGACTATTCCGGGTCAAAATAAATGAAGTGATTTAAGACACTGGTCATGTGCATTAGTAAACCAGGCGAGGTCACACTGATGTCGTATATCTGTTTCTATCTACTAGAGGTCAACACAATTAAATCTCAGGAATGGGGTGATAATGTTCTTTGGGATTATCTTCTTTTTCTAGAGTTCTAATCTAATTAATATCTGAACTACAGACCTGTCTCTATTCTTCCTTTTCTATCCAAAACTCTGGAGCGTGCTATCTTTAATCCACTCTCCTCCTACCTTCACCGGAACAACCTTCTTGATCCTCTTCAGTCTGGTTTTAAAGCAGGTCACTCGACCGAAACTGCACTTCTTGCTGTCACTGAGCAACTCCACACTGCCAGGGCTGCCTCTCTCTCCTCTGTGCTCATCCTCTTGGACCTTTCTGCAGCGTTTGACACAGTTAACCACCAGATCCTTATTTCCTCCCTTCAAGAACTAGGTGTCTCAGGCTCTGCACTTACCCTACTCTCGTCCTATCTTCAAAACCGAACATACAGAGTAACCTGGAGAGGATCTGTGTCGGAACCCTGTCCTCTAGCTACTGGGGTCCCTCAGGGTTCTGTCTTGGGCCCTCTCCTCTTCTCTCTATACACCAACTCTCTTGGTTCTGTTATTCTCTCTCATGGTTTTTCCTATCACAGCTACGCCGATGACACCCAACTCATTCTCTTCATTCATTTCCCAGCTCCGACACACATGTAGCAGAACGGATCTCCGCTTGTCTGACCGACATCTCTCAGTGGATGTCTGACCATCACCTGAAACTCAATCTCGACAAGACTGAGTTTCCTTTTCTCTCCCACCACAGATCTAACCATCACCCTCGACAACTCTGTGGTAACTCCTTCTCATACCGCAAGGAACCTGGGTGTGACACTTGATGACCGTCTCTCCCTCACTGCCAACATTGCTGCAACAGCTCGATCTTGCAGATACATGTTGCACAACATCAGAAGGATACGGCCTCTTCTAACCCAGAAGGCGGCACAGGTTCTGGTCCAGGCTCTGGTCATCTAACCCTTGGATTACTGCACCTCCCTCCTGGCTGGTCTCCCTGCGTGTGCCATACGACCTCTGCAGCTCATCCAGAATGCAGCAGCTCGACTGGTCTTCAACTTACCAAAATTCTCCCACACTACACCGCTCCTCCGCTCCCTTCACTGGCTTCCTGTAGCTGCTCGCATCCGCTTCAAGACTCTAGTGCTTGCGTTCCATGCTACAAACGGATCCGGTGCAGCCTACATCCAGGACATGATCAAAACATACACCCCAGCCCGCCCACTTCGCTCTGCATCGGCAAACCGGCTCGCTGCCCCCTCACTGAGAGGATCGCAGAACTCGCTCCCAAATGGTGGAACGATCTCCCCATCGACATCCGGACAGCGGAAAGCCTCCACATCTTCCGCTGCCGACTAAAAACACGTTTCTTCCGACTCTACCTCGACTAAGACGACGACAAAAAAGCAAAAACAAAAACCAAACAAAAACGTATACATCGCACTTATGATTAGCACCTCATAGTTTGGTTTACTTGAAGCTCTTACTTACTTCTAGCTCTTATTTAACCCAAATATTTAAATGCACTTATTGTAAGTCGCTTTGGATAAAAGCGTCTGCTAAATGACCTGTAATGTAATAAAAGCTACTGTTTATGCTCTTAACAGACATACTTCCTGTTACTGAACATATTTTGCTTTGCTGGTCGTCCTCTTGTCTAATTGGACCTTCATCCTGTGGGTAGTTCAGCAGCTCAGCCTTCACAATCCCCTGAGCAAGATTCACCACGTCAGAGCAGCGACATGAGGATTATGGTAGTGTGAGGGCAAACAGCAGGAGAGGATGTGGACAAATGCACAGGAAGTCAAGTTGATGGATAAACACAAGCTGTTGTAAAACAGACACAATTGGGTAGATTTATGAGCACATACTTTAAAAACTGGGTTTACTTGAAGAGTTTAGCTAGAGTTTGAGTCATTTTGTTTTCTAGTCTTTAAAGTTCACAACCTTCGAAGTTCACATTTCACTGCCAAGTTCACGACCTTATGGAACAGTATAAAAGTCTTAAATGTGGACGTGATTGGAAATGATTCGGATCCGGATCCGAGCAGCTAATGAAGGAGCTGCTGACGGCGATGAGCTGATCCAACACTTCAGTGTGACAACACACTGTTCAATAAAAACAATATACTGTATCTCAAAAAGGGGCCTTTCCTGTTGCTAGTGCACAGCTATACTTTATTGTAGATGCATATTATATTTGTTCCTACAAATTGAGAAAGTGCTGCAGGTGGAAACATCAAACTGACAGCCGCCCCTTTTTTTTCCCCAGGAAAGATAAATCTTCACAGCTCGATATGAGACAGATGTTTTTGCAGTGTATAGATTTTCTTTCTCATTACACTTTGTCTGTTATGGGAAGCCACACCAGGTTCTCGCTGTGTGTAAAACAAAGGAGTTTAGGTTGTCAGAGGTTCTTCCAGAAAACCATCCAGCTGCTGCTGCTGCTGCTGCTGCTGCTGCTGCTGTTCTCTGAAGCCGACAGGATTTCACAGTGTGACAGGAGAAGTCACATTCTGAACACAGTAGCTTTTTCATCCCTGACCTGCGACGTGCTGCTGGGACAGCTGAAGGAAACACGTGTCCGCCTGTTCTGTAGAGGCTGTAGAGACGACTGTCTCCCTCCAAATCAAATCGAAATCCCAAATCGTATCTAATCATGCGTGCGTTAATGCTCTCGTGCACAATTTAGACGCCAGTGCACATACAGACGTCATTAAGGAGGTCCTCAGAAGTCCCCCTGCCGCTGTTCTGTCTGTGATGGACACAGAGACGCTTTCGTTCTGTCACTTCGGATTTTGTAACGAGTTGATGAAAAATGTCATTGTATTGTTGAGCGAGCGGTGAGAGAGGGAATATATTCCCTCTGTTCATTTCCCCTTGTCTTCAGTGTTGCACCACAGCAGCAGAGCACTTGTCAACTGGACCGAGACCAATGAAGAAAAAGAAAAAAGACCTTTCTTCTGATTGGGTGTGATAACACAAAGGAAGCTCACCAGGAGAGTCTATATTATTTACTTTCTATCTAACACACTCATCTCGGGAACCATCTCCCTCCCTGAGATTACGCTGTCCTCCTCTCGCCAAACAACCTTACAGCATATGCAGTTTCTCAGACGTAAACATCTCTGTATTCACACAGTAATCACGATCATATCTCTGTTGTTGTTTCTGCAGAACACACAGACTCGCGTGGGCTCACTTTCCTGAACCAGAAGCACCTTGTGTTTTAACACAACAACTTATGGTGGAGAAAGACTGTGAGCGCCAATTAGTGAGGAAGTGTAGATAAACAAAGACGGAGGCTGCAGCTGGAGCGTAAGACTTTTTTGTCCACATTTAACATTTGTTAACTTATACATGTATTAAAATGAGTAAATATTAAATATTTAACATTTAATATTTAGATTTACTTATTCAATGCATGTATACATTAACAAATATTGGTGTAAATGTGGACAAAAGTAAAAAAAAACAACAACACCTTTTTAAACATTGTTTGAAGCTAAAAATGTGACAAAATGTTGATGTTATTTTCAGCTGGAGCCACTTTACAAACAGCATGTGTCCTCCTTACCATTTTCTACTTTATCCTCCACATGGGGGTCACTGGGGGCCGCTGGTGTCAATCCCAGCTGACATTGGGGCAACAAATCGACATTTTTTTGGACCGTGGGATGAAACCAGAGAACCTGGAAAACCGTGTTCCGACTGGGTCACCAACACAGATCTTCTTGCTGCAAGACCACAATGATCCAGACTCTCTGAGTGCAGCTTATTCACCATGATGTGATGAATGTTAAAGCTTCTCCTCCATGACAGACACGTCCTCAAACCCACTTCCTGTTCAATGTCCAATGACATTTATAAAAAGAGAGAGAAGGAGAAAGAGCAGTTGATAAAATCCATTAATGTAATGTATTCACCACCTTTTGTCTGATTTAATTTGACCATTATCGTTCATTACTGAACAATTATACTCCAATAATAGACCTTTCAAAAGTTCTGCAGAGGAAATACATTCTTTCACTAAAAAGAAATCCAGTGATTTAGGATTAAGTGTCATTCATATATTATGTTATTTTTAATTAATATTATATCATAAAATATTTCTCTTTTATTTATTAACTTTTATTCCTGCTCAGATTCTCACTGACAGGAACACCAAAAATAAAAGTTGTTCACCTCTTCCAAGAATAAAGTTGTAATCTTTCCAGAATAATAACAGTATGAGAACAAAGTCGTAATATTATGAGAATAAAGCCGTAATCTTTCGAGATTAAAGTCGAAATGTTCCGAGAATAAAGTCGCAATCTTTTGAGAATAAAGTAACAATATTATGAGATCAAAGTCGAAATATTTAGAGATTAAAGTTGAAATCTTTCGCGAATAAAGTCATAACATTATGAGAATAAAGTCGTAATCTTTCGAGATTAATGTCGTAATTTTACGAGAATAAAGTCGCAATCTTTTGAGAATAAAGTAACAATATTATGAGATCAAAGTCGAAATCTTTAGAGATTAAAGTTGAAATCTTTCGAGAATAAAGTCATAACATTATGAGAATAAAGTCGTAATCTTTAGAGAATAAAGTCGTAATCTTTAGAGAATAAAGTCGTAATCTTTCAAGAATAAAGTTGTAATCTTTAGAGAATAAAATCTTACTCTTTTGAGAATAAAGTCGTAAATTTTAAAGAATAAAGTCATAATATGAGAATAAATTCCTAATTTTTAGAGATTAAAGTCATAATCTTTAGAGAATAAAGTCATAAATTATTCTTTTTCTCTTCAGTTTGGCCCGAATACTCCATCGTAGAATGTACTGGACATGGTTAATGAAATGCAGATGCTCTGTGTGAGTTTATTTTTGGACTCTTGTCGATACATTCTCTCATTCTCTGTCTGCAAGGACACAACGTACAGGAAACATTGTTGTGACGGTGATAACTGCAGCTTTAGCAGCTTGTTACTCACGGCTCAGTCTCTTCATTCTCCCACAGAGGGAGGGGAAAGAGGGAGGGAGAGGGAGGGAGGAATAATAAAGTCAAAGTATATTATGCACCCACAGGGCTGATGCAGCAACTTCGTATTATGGTAATCCATCACTGTCTCATGCTCGTACAGTAGCGAGCGGCTAATAACCATATCAGTATAACTCACAGTAACTGGAGATTCATTTGTGTTTACGCTCCACTTCACCGTTCCTGTTCTTGTTGTTGTCCGCTGTGATTAGGTGAGCGTTTCATATGAAAGGGATGAAAACCCCCAAAATAGCCGGCTGACTCAGAACAGTTAAATTAAACATGATTTTTACACATCAAACTTCCATTCTCGTTTCATCACGCACCTCGACGGGGAAAACGGTTCTGGAGACTGTGACTGAGAGAGGGAGCGAGAGATGAGCTCCAGGGAACGGGTGGCAGATTAATAAATGTCAGACAGCTGAGGTAAGGTTCCTGTGACGACCCTTAACCTTGATATTGAGAAAGAATGATTAGTTTGGAGAATGCAGCAGATTGTGTGAGAAACACAAAGAAAGAAAGGAAATAATGAATCCTGATGAGTTTCCTTCCCCCCCCTCAAAAGTCCACATTTAACCAACGTTAACTTTATATTTTCTCAGTCATTGGTTTAAGTTGGAATCAAAGATATGAGTTTTTTTCCATTCAGGTACAGACAGGCCTTCTCCATGATCACTCACTAAAGTTGAGAAAGGAGTGGCAAAAGAATGAAAAGTACATTGACTGTAGATTGTTACAAATGGACTCGTCCGCTCAGACAAGGATGCAAATATTCTCTGCAGTTTTTGGTTGGGATTATGCATCAGAATTGGACTGTTGTAGATGAGCTGCTGCAGAAACATGACAAAGTCCAACAAAAGGCTTATTCTAAAGCAGGCGTGTCCAAAATCCGGCCCAGGGACCAATCGCGGCCCTCAGTCACATTTAGTACGGCCCACAGCTTTAGTTTTATAATGTATTAAATTATAGCCCCAGAGGAACTGGGGCAGAAAATCGAGAATGAAATCGCAATGTTATGAGAATAAAGTTGTAATCTCTCGAGAATAAAGTTGTAATCTCTCGAGAATGAAGTTGTAATCTTTCGAGAATAAAGTCGTAATCTCATGAGAATAAACTCGTAATCTCTTGAGAATAAACTCGTAATCCCTCGAGAATAAAGTTGTAATCTCTCGAGAATGAAGTCGTAATCTCTCGAGAATAAAGTTGTAATCTCTCGAGAATGAAGTCGTAATCTCTCGAGAATAAAGTCGGAATCTCTCGGGAATAAATTTGTAATCCTTCGAGAATAAATCCGTAATCCTTCGAGAATGAAGTTGTAATCTTTCGAGAATAAAGTCTTTAAAACAGCTACTAAAACCAAATTTTTGAGTGATTATATACTTATATACAAACTTAATTATGGTGAGTATATTCAGTTTGAGCCAATAAAACCTTTCACAGCGAGCGCATCACAGACAACACGTTTGCACATGCTCACTTTGCATCACCGTTTGTGCTATTGGAAAAATTCCAACGCTTTCTGGAAGCTGAGAAATTGCAAGTCAAAGCAAAACATGATGTGGTTATTACGGTAATTTCACTCACACTGTTACAGGCAGCCAGAGAATCAGCGTCTTTTTCACCACAGGAGAGAGTTGGAAAAACGCCTGTTACATCGTTTTCCATTTTTTTGGCCTGTTTTTGAACATTGAGACAAAAACTTTCACATTTCAAATTGCATGTACAACTACAGTGTTTTTCTTAAATAAAGCATTTACATATTTAAAACACTATTTTAACAATGCAGTAAATATCTGCCAACAACAGATATTGAAAGTTATTCTGGGAAAATGGACAAAATCACTTACTCACCGGAACATTTTCTGGTCTTTTATGGTTAAAATAAGCACCAAGAAAAGTCCAGATGGACATTTGTTTAAATGTTAAACTCAGGACTTTAACGTAAATGTGGAAAATGATCTAAAAAAGTACGTTGATTGAGATAGTTTTGTGTTCCACACCTGTGACACCTGTGGTGTTTGTTTATTTTGTACATGTGGTTACATTATTGCAGCTCATTTGTTTGTGGTTGTGTTTTGTATTTGCTGCGGCACAAATGTTGTTAATGTCCTCTTAACTATCTCCACAGTGGGTGTTTTTGTTTTGAGCTCTTGGGAGTTGAACACGCTCTCCCTGTGTTATTCTCTGGTTCACTAACACATTACTCACCAGCTTCTTATTGATGATCAATGTAAACAAATGAGAAAAGCAAAGTTATCTGTTCCCAATATGATTTACACAGCTAAACAGGAGGCTTGCTGTGCTTTACTTGACTTTCTCTAATGACTCCATGAATCACCATGTGACATGGAGTCATGCTGAACACACACTAGTGTATATGCACATTGGAAGTACATTGGAGTGCTTGGAGATTAATTTAAAACAGACGTCCTTTTAAACATTAAAAGCTGCTGTCAGTTCAAATATGGATTGAATATATATCCTAAACATTTTGACGACAAGGACAGCAGTTGCTATATTATCAAAGATCTTTAAATCAGTATTTACCTCTGTAAAAAAAACGGGAAAATCCATACTTTAGTGTGAAGTATATACAAATGTCTGTCAGCTCCACATGGACATGCTCCCTCAGAGAAAGAAACACATTAAATCTACCTCCTTAGTTGTAAATTGTGCATTTCAATAAAAGAAAAAGTGTCCAAAGCACTTTATCTTGTGACAGTGACAATAATCTTTCATAATTCAGCGGTTCGTTTTTTTCATTTACTGTAATGTAACGATTAGGAGTAGAAATAAGAAACAAAAACACAAAGCAGCGTCGTGAGAAGTTTCAGAAGTGAATTCTACTCATCCATCAAAACACGTTGAGTCAGAATTTTGTGTTGCTGCTCTGTCTCTGTATACACACAGAAGCTCCCTCAGTCAGATCTGACGGCAACACTCGACAGAGACTGTTATCCAGGTGCAGAAGGCGACACACGAATGATGTCACATCGTTTCTGTTCATGGAACAGAAACAGAGGCAGAATAATAATCTGAAACAACAACAGAATCTATCTTATCTTATGTTTTTGACCCAGGACAACGATTAACGTGTATTTAATATAATGTGTGAAGCTTCTGTCACAGTTTAAAAATGACACGTCTAAAGATTCTAGATTCTATTCTGAGTCCATGAAAAATCAGTGTCAAGTCGGTCTTTGATGTCATCATCACATCAGCAGCTTTAACCATGAGCTGTTAGAAGCCGTTTAGCCAAACACACACACACAAACACACACACACACACACACACACACACACACACACACACACACACACTTGTGCTGCCATCACCTCTGTTTACTTTAACCTCAATCAGACCACGGCCATTATCCTCGTCTCTGTGCTGTCCCTCGTTTCATTTTGAATACACGCTCAATACAGCTGACGTGGTGTTGACAGAGCAGCGAGCCGGTACGACAGGATTTCAGCCTCAGCTGGGTGTGGATGTGTGGACGTGTCCGTCAGGCTGCTGCAACCACACTGATGAGCAACATCACTGAGACCCATTATCTGTCATATTCAGCCGCTATAAAAACAAAAGAACATTTTTTTATTTTTCAGTATAAACAGTATAAACAGTATATACATATATATATATATATATATATATATATATATATATATATATATATATATATATATATATATATATGTATATATATACGTATATGAACACACACAGGGCAATTCCATGATAGTGAATACTGTCTCAAATGATAATTATTGTCCTCATTTTCACAGGAATTGGAGTATCATGGGATGGGACATCAACGTGAGTAATCTCTCAGACTCTGCTGCTCTTGTTTGCACCAACTGTGAAATCTTTTTTTCTTTTACTTAATTTTTGGTTGTATATTGTAGTTTTTATAATATAATATAATAATAACACTAAGAATAAAAATGATCCATTTGGTTGTTGTTCGGCACACTTTTTGAGTGTCCGTCCGTCGGCTTTGCCCTTTGCTTAAATTCTATCACATTTTGGTAAATTTGTAGTCAAGGTGTTGCTGAAGGGCAACAACATGAAAACATATATCTGGAATAAATTATAGAGCTTTGAATGCATCCATGAAAACAAACACATAAACATGTAAATACATATGGAAATGGAAATGACCCAATCACATGACACAAGGAAGACATATTACTACAATAACAACAGTTCACATGACACTTCCTTGTGTCATGTGATCAAATCCAATTTGGGTCATTTGGCACCAAGATCAGTGACTGTTGAACATTATTGCATTTGTATACAGTAATAACTCATTAACAATAATACAATAACAATAACAAGAAGAGGAATATATATGTATATCTCTATATATATAATTTAATACACATAAAAATGTATATTAAATTGAAAATGCAAATGACCGTTGAAATGTGGACAATAATAAATAAATGAGAATAAATCAATCAAACTGACGTTGTTGATATGTAAACAATCTCAGAGGTAGATCTGGCGCCAAATGACGATAACGATTTCAAATTACTCACAGAGTCCGAACTGATCACATGACAAGAGGGAAGGAATCCATGAACACTCCCCCTGATGGTGGGAAATTGTGCTCGAGCTCTACAGTGGTTTCCCAGGCAGAGACGCAGTTTGTCAGAGCGCAGCGCAGCGAGCGCACAGAGGAGCGCGCAGCTCCAGACGCACCTGAGTCAGTCCGTCAGTCAGTGCGCCATCCTCCACCTGCTCCGGGCGTCACGCACTCCTCCGCCACATCTGCCACGTCGCCTGTGGTGAGGACACACGGACTAACGCGACCTCCTCCGCCCGTGGAGAGAATGGTTGCTTCGGGAGTCGCGTGTGCACGCCGCGCGTACAACTGTGACCCTCGGAACAAGCGGCGACTTTGAGACGCTTCTCCGCAAACTATAGACTGCAACTGCTAATGGAGCCTCAGTAGTTACTGAACCGCCGCCGCGATGTCCCGGAGCAACAGCGTGGAAAACTTGGAGACACGCTGAATGTGGGAAGGTGCGCGCGATCAGGCTGGAGCTGATGGACACGAGTTCACCAAGTCACGGGGTGAGTGTGGTACCGAGGATAATAACAATAATGATAATAATAATAATGATAAAAATAATATTAATATTATTAATAATAATAATAATAATAATAATAATAATGATAATAATAACAATGATGATAATAATAATGATAATGACAAAAATAATATTAATATTATTAATAATAATAATAATAATAATAATATGATGATGATAATAATAAATACAATGCACGTTGTTTTGTTTGCTTTAAGAACAGAACACGGGAGAGACACTCTGCGGCCACTTTATTAGGTACACATGTTGAGCCAAACATCTAATCACACAGTCACATGTCAGCATGTCAGTGCATTCAGGCACAAGACCAGCAGCTGGAGTTCAGACTGAGCATTAGAATGAGGAGGAAAGTTGATTTAGTGACTTTGAGCATGGTACAGATTGTCTGTGTATTTCAGAGCAGCAGTTCTGTGGGTAAAAATAGGAATGGTTTGAAAATGACAGAAAAAGGCAACAGTACACACAAAATAAGCATGTGTTAAAACCAACATATGAAGAAGACCGTCTCTGACAGCACAGCATGTCAAACCTTAGGTTTCACGTGTAGCTAATAAAGTGGCCAGTGAGTGTAGAGTTCCTACTTTTATGGCAGAAGCATCTGTGAGTTTCTCGTCTCCTCATAAATGTGACAAACTCCTTTCATTTCACTGTAATATCCTGCGTAATATCCTTTTCCTGTTTATGTGGCTACAGGGGCTAATGGTTCTCAATTAATGCCTTCATAATGTCCTAATGGTATTTTTTTTTAATTCATTACTGTAACAGTCGTATAACGTCCCTAAAGGGGCCGCGAGTGCTTCCAGAAGAATCCTCACTGAAAGCACTAAACTAAGCCGTTATTGCACTATTGTTACAAACTGGTTCCTTTTGTCTCTCCGCGTGGTTACACAGTCGCCTCTGTGCCGTCACCTTTTAACTGGTACATGTCGGGTTTTTGGCTTCCAGCTGTTTTCTGTTTTTCAGTCAAAAACCCGTCCTCGTTTGACACAAATTAGGAGGTAGAATAATTACTCAGGTGGGCGAACTAATTGGACTTGGGAACCTTTTGTTTTTCACTCAAAAGTTTCTTTGACAAAAGGTTTGACCTAATCGCAGACTGTAGCGACAGACTGACAGTATGTGTTGTCCAATCATTTCTTATTATAAAGCAGAAAGAAAGAAACAACAAGGCATTTACTGCACTGACTGTCTTTAGGAATATAGACACAGAAAAACCCATAACATGAGACAAACTCTAACACACATAACCGGACCTGCTTTTGTCAATTCGTCAGTAAAGTAAACAAACTGGATACTTCAGCATCTTATACCAGAGTAAATGAGATGCTTTTAAGATGCACTTGTGAGGCGTCTTCTTCCTCCTTTTTCCTCTCTCCTTTATAGATTTGCCGTATAGATGTCACCGCCTCCCTGTGCGGGGATCATTAACCTGTTGGTGTGTGTGTGTGGAGATGGATGCTTGTGTTTCTCTTGTGCTGGACACACACACACGCACGCACACACACACACACACACACACAGTGAACCCACTGACGGAGGCAGATCTGCTCTGTGAACACAAAGGTTTTCAGCGTGTTGTGCGACGCTCGCTGCACCTTTAAGTCCTCCTCCTTTTTAGTTGAAGGTGAACTCCTCGGAATGAGGCGTCAGGTGAGCGGAGAGACCTTCACACACTCGGGCTACGTTGACACAACAAACTAAAGAGTGAGCACACTTTGTCTCTACAGCCACAGCTACAATGAGAAGTGTTCTGCTGTGATCACTTGTAACTGAAAGTGTCTCTTTCCTTTTCCCGGAATCACAACTTTGTTACATCCAGATCCCTAAACCTTAAATCAGCCGACTGTCAGACTTGAAACAAGCACAGGCTTAATTTTATTAGGAGAGTTAATGAAGCTGTTAAATCCTTCAAGAGATTCAAGATACTCACGTTGAAGCGTAACTGTGTTTCTGACAGAATAATAATAAATAAATAATAATAAAAAAGAAAACTAAAGCCCTTAAATATCTCCCAAAAACATAGATACTATACAGGACATTAAAAACACAACACAGCAGTCGTCTCATGAAGATTACCGGTAGAATTCAACAAAAATAACTTCAAAAATCCACAGAATACAAGCTGTGACAGACAATGTTTTTTTTTTGCCCCGTTCAGTCTGCAGCAACTCAGTTAGGTGGAGAAAATGTTTCTAAAAAATCGACTTCAGGACTGAAGGCACCACACTCTCACTGCGCAAGAGTCAGAAAATGGAACAAATCAAGGTATTGACCATTTACATCATAGTTCACTTGGTTTAACAAAGAAACGCAGCTCCCTCAAAGAAACACATTCAGTCACCTCCTTAGTTGTCAATTGTCCAAACCACTTTATCTCATGACAGTGACAATAATCTTTCATAATGTGGTTCATTCTTTACATTTACTGTGTTGTAACGACGGGACATGAAAGGACTGTGTCGATGACTCACTGGCATTTCCTGTATATAAACATGCATTTAATGCACATACTGTAGTATGTACTGCAGTAGCTCAGTGAGGCCAGTGCATATGTGTATGAAACCTGCATTCTCTTGGACGACCACTGGGGGCAACGTTACAGGTTGCAAAAAAAGGCCGGGGCCGAGCGGCGTGACAAAACTCGAGTTCAAAACTTGCTGGCGCTTTGAGATTCTCCGAATGACATCAGGGGCCAGACTCTGCTCGGGGGAAACGTTTTATTTATGTGTGGACACTTTATCTGCAAAGAGGAAACCGTCGTCTTTACGTTTCCACTAGCGAGAAGCGAGAGCAACAATACTTTGGTTGATGGTGAAAACGAATGCCCGTTACTACCTCTCTTCCTCGTCACCCTCTCGTCCAAATGATGTTCTCTTATGGTGATTTTACACTGATTTACTTCTCTTCTGTCGCATTATTGAAGCAACCTTCAGAGTTTGTTTTGTCTGTTTAGCACAAAAAATCCATTTCATCTCTCCGTTACAGGAAGCTGGCGAATCAGCGTCTTTGTCACCAGAAAAACATCTGTCAAAGTATTCGAAGTCGAAGAATTTGTTCATGTACAACTACCGTGTTTTTGCTCAATATAACTTTTTATTTTTCTTCATTTTAAATTGTTAAAACACTATGTTAACATGCAGTAAACTGTACAGTAAATAACTGCCCCATATTGGACATTAATGAAGGTATTTTGGAAAAATAGGCAGAAGCACTTAGTTACAGGACATTTTTTGGCCTTTTTATGGTTAAAATAAGCAAAAACAGAGGGTTAAAGTGTTAAAGGCTTAATCCTTAAAAAGGGTGTTGTTCTTTACTTGTATATTTTTAAGTGTGCCGTGTTGATAAAAATTGTTTTTTTAAAGACCTGGCAGTTTATGTTTATTCAATGACTGGCTTCACAAGTCTTTTTAAATCTCCCCTTTTCATTATGTATATTATGGGATTTCGGGGTATAGACTGAATCGACCAGATCACATTTATCCCATTTATAATTCATACGGCAGAAAAGCATGGCAGCATGTTTGGCCATTGTTTAATGCAGACACTGTGAACTGAATCAATAATGAAGCATCTCATCCGTCTCTCCCTGTTTCTGTGACTCACACTGTAAAGTCCGACCTTTATCTCCGTCCCCCAGACCCTCATCTCTCTGATTGCGCCGCGAGAAGTTAGCGACTCAACGCTCGTTGCCGCTCAAGAGCGATGTTTTGCATCATCATGAAGCGGTTTTTGCTCTCCCTCTGATTGCGTTGCCGCTCCTTCAGGCAAAAAAAAACGTAATTGTTGAGAAGAGAAGTGGCTCTGAGGACATCGTTCAGTGTGATTTAAGAGCCGGTCAGGTGATAGTTCAGTGCCCTTCAAGATCTGTGCGTCTCGGAATAGATTCGGCTTCAGGCCCTCGCTACAAAGATGATGACTGAGTGGCTTTGGGAGGGCGGATGTATCAGTGATGCATGGGGTTGCAGATTTATGCAAAACGAGTCATGTAAATTATATTTGCATGAGCAACTGGTGGTGAAAGAATAATGCAGGGCTGATACAGAGTTCATCCTCTCGGGTTTGACGAGAGCAAAAGTGTCTTGAAGTCACTTTGAAGTGTTATTTCTTCATAAGCTGCTCACGGCTCAACTAATGAGCATGAAAAGTCATTTTCAACCTATATTTGCTTCAAAAGGTAGACTACTTTATGGAATAAGAAAGCCTGTGTTTGAGTGTTGAATATAGGACACTTGGGCTTGGAAAGTAGAGTGAAAAATATTCACCTCTTTATGTTTTTACGTGACATAAAATACTGTGAGAGGGAACAAGAAGTAGTTTTTATAATTTATGTTTATCGACACTCGGCATTACACACACAGTATAATTGTTATACTGCTTCTTCTTCATGTTTTTGCATATATGACTGCTCTGTGAGGTCCTGAATTGCACCCTGGGGTCAAATAAAGTTATTCATTTTAATTAAATTGAGTTGTATGGAATCTAAGGGAAAACACATCTCAACTGCTCCATGCATCCGTCAGGGGAAAAGATTACTCAAGTATTGGTTCAAAAACCACACTTTATATTATTTGCAAATTAATAATTTGAAGTCAACGTTCAGTTGAATATTCTCAGTGTAACAGATTAACAAACAGGTGGAAAGAGTTGAATTACAACTATTTTGATACAAGTAAAAGTTCTAAACTGTTCTAAAAAAGTTCAAGTAAATAAGTAGCTTGTTTAAAATGTACTCAGAGTAAAAGTTACTTAGTTACTTTTTTAACAAGGTTGGGGTTCTTTCTTGTGTCGTGCAAAAAGGACAAGGAAACACAAATCTCATATGAATTGTTTTGAATTAAAGGCAAAACTTTACAAATTTAAGTGCTAACAAAATAAAATTATGTTAACCCATAATGTGTCGGTCCAAATGGTCAAAACGTCCCCATCATTCAGCCGTCCCCATCATTCACCTGTCATCATTCACCCGTCCCCATCGTTCACCTGTCCCCATCGTTCACACGTCCCCATCATTCACCTGTCCTCGTCATTCACCGTCCCCATCATTCACCTGTCCTCGTCATTCACCCGTCCCCATCATTCACCTGTCCTCGTCATTCACCCGTCCCCATCATTCACCCATCGTTCACCTGTCATCATTCACCCGTCCCCATCATTCACCCGTCCATTCACATCATTCACCACCGTCCCCATCATTCACCCGTCCCCATCATTCACCTGTCCTCATCATTCAAAAAGTTTTGCGGTGTGTGAAACTCTTCTTTACTTTTCTTTACTCAGATGTGATGTATGTATGATGTATGAATGTAGTGAAGTACAGTAACTTCCATAAAACCCTCCTCAATCACAGTAATGCATTACTTTCCACCTGTTAATTGCTTCTGTATTGTTTTGCAAAGATGACGACTTAAAGATATGAATTGCTTCCCTCAAACAATTCCTTGCTAAAAGTACAAAGTGTGTGTGTGTGTAGAACTGTTCCCAACATAAAAAGACATGTGTTATTTTTCAGTCTGGAGGATTTCACTCAAGTGACACGATGTAATCTATGAGACAAACTCTGCTTCTAATGTTTGAGTTAATTTGACAGCAAACATTTGCCAGAGCCCGACGATAGTTTGCTTAGATTGATACAAAAGTGCAGTCAGTGGACAGCTGGGTCGCCAGGTTCTGTTTTAAGATTAAAAAAACACTGACTCTCATTAATTGAACGAGTGCATTTGACAAAGACGATCAACTCAGACCTCAGCGATGCAGCTCATAACTTTTTTTTGTTGACGTTATTATTCTGCCGCCGTGTACTCTTCATAAACACTGAGTCGCATCCTTCATGTGGAAATGGATCCTGTCTGTTGTGTAGAACTGAGCAAGCGTTCCTGTGTATACATCCACAGTGAAGGCTCATCTGTCCTGTTAACTGCTCCACAACCCAGCGGCAGCAGCAGCAGCAGCAGCAGCAGCAGCAGCAGCAGCAGCAGCAGCAGCAGCAGCAGTAGAAAGTCACTTAACTGGACCTGTGTGCAGTGTGACTGGCTGACATGAGATCTAAACACAGCTATACTGAGAAATATGGAGAGTGGAGTCTGTTCCACACGAGAGGATCATTGGCCAGATTTCGGTCCCAATCTGTCCCTTCCAACAATCGTGGGTGTCTTCTGATTTTAGGCTGATTTGAACAGATTATCTGGCCAAATTATCTATTGTTATATATTATATGTGAGGGATTAACAGATGCAATTTTAAGGTCACTGGACGAAGAATTAAACATGTTTGATATATACAATTGGCGATTAGGGGCGTGAGCAGAACCCCGTGATAACCAACAAGAGCGAGCTGACCGGGAAACGGATGTTGTGTACTTTTGTTTAGAACCGTAACTTGTACACGCCAAATTTCTCAGCACACAACAGCTGTTAACTTACGACGCTGACTATCTACCGCCACATCTGTTTATATTCTGAAGTCACGTTAAATCACGCGAGTTGTTTGATTTGAAAGTGTTGGATTAAACACCAGGTGTGTGCGTCCTAGGTCGCCTAGTCTGTGCCTTCTCGCGATTAAAACATTGAAAAGAATACGGCTCACTCAGTATTCTGTGAACCTTTGACAACGGTTTAAATGTGACAGACGTATGTGTACATTTAAAAGTAATGCGTTCATGTTGTAAACAGTTATACAGTCTGATATATGATGTTCAGAGCCAGTCTTCCAGGTTCCCCTGGTCTCTATAGTCTTGTGACAGCGTTGTTAATCCCTGCTAATGCAGCTGCCATGTTGCAAACACCACAATCACGCATTTATCTGCTCGTCTGTGTGATATTTCCTGGACTCAACGAGCCTTATTTGACATGGTGCTCCTCTGTGTCTACGATCATGTCCCTTGGCATTCCCTTAAATTCATTTTCTCTGTTCTCCTGTGAAACCACCCACTGGATGCAGCGTCATGTGTCAATAAATCGCTGTAGAGGTGGAACCTCGCTGACTCTAACCCTCCCTCCCTCTGTCTGTTGGGACTCTGTGGAGTTCTGCTCTTTACTTGTTGTGATGACGTGGATTCAGTGGAGTAAAGAGCCATTGTTGCTGTACTTGTAAACACAGATGGTCATGTTGAATAAAACAGAGAATGTCGGAGCTTGTTAAGGCAGCGTGGCTTCATGAAAATGGTTACTTGGATCTTAAGAGCTTGTTTATGAAGAACGAGAGTGTACGCACACATAATAAAATATTCTTGTTCTCCATGATATTTGCAGGCACAGAACAGCAGGGTCAGTTTCTCTATCATTATTCATTTTTTTTCCAGGAGGAAACCACTTTCATGACCATGTAAAGTTTTTCCATTTCCTCTTGTTGATACTTTACTTTTGTGCTATCAGTGTCTTTTTGTATAACTGCTGCAGCTGAAACTTTTCCACAAGAACCAAAAACAGAACATAAGCCAAAATATGAGAAGGCAGACAGGAAGGTTGTCTATATTTTGAAAGATGCACGAAAGATATATAAGCAATTTCCTAACGACGGAAAACACTCAACAGGCTCCTATTTGGTTCATTGTGTTGTGATTATTCTGTTGCTGATGTTACGATTTCCTGCTGCTCTAAAATGTCTCGTTCTGCTGCCTGGTGAGTCAGTAAATAGGAAAAAAACATGACATTGGTTCTCTTGTATTATGATCTTCCATTGCAATTAAAGATAAGTGGAAGATGACGTTTGCATTGGATTGGTCTGACAAGTACGGCAATTAAATGCCAACGACTTGGGGAAACAAGGATTACACATGTTTACTGTCTTGAATTTTTTTCTCAAACAAGATTAAATTGGGTCAATTAATACTAGCCAGAGCAAATGTATCATTTTAAACCAGACAGTATTTACTGGAATCTAGAAATTATAGTTCATAGAAAACCACACACAATGCAAACTGAGGAGCAGGGAGGAGAGTAGAACTATACTCACATGATGATCAGTGATTGGAAAAGTACAGTAGATCCCATTTCTAGGCAGACTCTCTTTTCTGTTTGGACCTGTTTGTACACAAGAGAAAAAATCCAACCATTATTTGTGTTTCCATTGTCAAACAATGAGAAATATACCAAAATAACCAATTAGTCCCAATTTTGGCACCCTTCCTTGGGATACCTAACACAGAGCTAGACTCCCTGCAGTCCATTTATTTTGTTAAAATAGAATCATCACTCATGTGCAATGGCAGGGAAAAGCAGTCGTGTTTTTCTGTGCAGACTCACAGCCTTCACCTCAAACAAACCCTGTCTTCTTCCTGCGATATTAACATTTACATGTAAGCATTTAAGCAGAATGCTTTTATCCAAAGTGACTTACAAAAAGAGGAATAAGCTACACAGAGTCTTGGAGAGAATTCCACTAGATAGGAACAGTGGACAGGCAGAGAACCTGAGTGTCGAGGTGGATCCAAGTGCAGAAGGAGGGGGTAAAGTAAGTGCGGTGACAGAAGATGCTCTTGGAAAAGCTGGGTTTTAGAAAGATAGACAGGGACGCCCTGTTCTGGTAGCGCTAGGTAGGTCATTCCACCAGCGTGGAACAACACATGAAAAGAGTCTGGATTGTCTTGTGTGGGTGTTGACACCGCCACACGACAATCCTTTGATGAGCAGAGTAGTCGATGGGTAACTTAAGCCTTTAGGAGGTGGGAGCAGACCCATGAAGCACTTTGTAGGCGAGCATCAGTGATTTGAATTTGATGCGGGCTGCTAAGGGTAGCCAGTGGAGCTCAAAGTGACAGAGGGGTGACATGTACCCTTTTAGGCTGATTGGAGATCAGGCTTGCCACCGTGTTCTGGACCATCTGTAGTGGTTCCACAGCACAGGTTGGGAGGCCTGTTAGCAGGGCGTTGCAGTAGTCGAGGCAGGAGACGACCAAGGCCACAAAATGTGGGATCCCCATCTTTCTTTCTTCTGCGTAGAATTCTGTTGGCTTGGTGCACTGGGTTGTGTTGCTGGCATGACGTCATGACTCTCAGCATCCACTCCACACACCCTGTGGAGGAAACTCAAGCCACACTGTGGTGAGCTGCACCGCACTGCTTTCTAGTAATGGAGGCAGCAGGATACTGAATGAACCCCTGAAATCGTAAAAAAGTGTGTAAAGTCATTGAAACATTTCTTCACTAAATTGTTTTGTCTGTCCCACAGAGATGTGCAGTCTTGCTGAACAGGTGACCAGCTTCAAGTTATCCTGCCGCCCTGCGAAGTACCCACGACCGTCGCCATTTAAGGGACACGCTCCCCCATCAGAGTAGCAGGGATGTACCAGGAAGTGGCCTTCTTGGCAGGCAGCACTGAGCACCAGTTCACCAGCTTCCGCTTCAACCATGTCAAGAACCCAAAGGAGGTCACCTCCAAGAAGGGTGTGTTCTACAAGCGAGCCCAGCTCCTGCCACACCCGCAGCCACGCCAACAGGACGGAGACGAGATCGACCTGGCCGACGGCTCCGCCATCATCAACGTGGGCGGAATCAAATACCGCATCCCATGGTCGACGCTGGAGGAGTTTCCGTTATCGAGGCTGGGGAAACTGCGCAGCTGCAGCAACGAGGCCGAGATCATGGACGTGTGCGACGACTACGACTGCAGCCGCAATGAGTACTTCTTCGACCGGAGCCCGTCGGCGTTTCGCACCATCGTCACTTTCTTGGCTGCGGGGAAGCTGCGGCTCCTGAGGGAGATGTGCGCCATGTCCTTCCAGGAGGAGCTGCTCTACTGGGGCGTGGAGGAGAACAGCTTGGACTGGTGCTGCCTCAGGAAGCTGCGGCTTAGGCAGGAGGAGTACAAGGAGCAGCAGAGGCTGGAGGAGGAGGAGGCCGAGCTCACCTCGCCGCAATCCTGCGAGGAGAGCCAGCAGCTGACGGAGACATCGGCACAGGAGGAGACGCAACCGGGGGGCTGCATGCGGAGGCTGAGGGACATGGTAGAGAACCCCCACTCGGGCATACCAGGGAAGATCTTCGCCTGTCTGTCCGTGTTATTTGTAGCCATCACTGCGGTGACACTGTGTGTCAGCACCATGCCTGACCTCAGAGCAGAGGAGGAGAGGGTGAGTCCTCGCAGTCTTTATCAGTTATGACTTTCTTTTATTGGCTGATTGAATTTCACTTGTCCAAAATGTCCACTGTCATTCATTTCTCATGTCCCACATTAACTTTCTGACACGTCTTTGGAACGATTTCTTTTGCCCAGTAAATCATTTAGAAACCATGATTAAACAAAGGGAAACACTCCAAAAACAAACATTTAAACTCATTTATGATACAACTTTTTTCACTTCAGTCTCTGTGGTGTTAAACGTTAAAAGTTAAAACCATCATATTGGAGACTGATTTTCATGAGGAACACCACAGTTGTGGTTTTACACAAACACATATTTATGAAGACAAGGATTCCCTTGTCTCAGGACTTCTTTCTTTTTTCTTTTTCTTTTACAACAGCCTAAGGGAGGTGTATGCTTTACAGCTGCTCGAGAATTCATATTATGTTAATGCTGCAGCCCACATACTGATTCTTTCTGAGCTCGATTGTAAATCAGTGTGACAGAGGCAAAGGCTCAGGGAAAACCAGGCTTCCCCTCCGTACACTTGAAAGCCAGAATATTGTGCAGCTCCCCTCGTTGTTGCAGCAGCACACGGCACATTCCCTCATATCAGCATGAGATCCATACGCTCCAATTTAGGTCCGTTATAACTGACAAAAACAAAACATACCTTCAAATGGATGGTGTTTGGAATTTGAGCCTCCCTTTCTGTTTTTTTGCAAAATCCCACAGATACTTTTCCCGGCGGCGGCGAATTTTACTTGACCTGCTTCCAAAAAAATGAATATGGAATGGGCTCAAGCGAATAAGGAACAAGCTCAGTATTTTTGATCTTATATGAGGATTATGCAAATAAAATCTCTTCTGTATCGTTAAAAAGGTTTGTTTACTCAAACCTATGTACACCGCAGCGGACCAGTAAACAAAACTATGGGGCTGTGAATGGAAAACACATCTCTCTCTCTCAAATGCATCCTTGATATTATAATTCAAAGTCACACAATACATTTTGATAGGAAAAACAACTTTAAACAAAGTAGGTAAATATATATACCCTCAAAGTTCCACTGCATCCCTTATATCCCTCAATTCAAGGAATTCAGAGTAATTACCAAGCACCTGGAGCATTGAGCTAATGAGTGTCTGGTCTGGTCAAGAGGGGGCAATGTAGAGAAAAAAGTGGGGGGAAAAAACAGCTGTTCTGTAGCTTAAAATAACAACACAATAGATATTCATCATTTCAAAATTCAAAATTTTCAATAAAGTCAGTAATTAATTAAACGTTGACAACTTTAATTTAAACGTAAAACAAGCCCCAAATTGTCCCCTCACACAGCATTGGTCAAAGGCCTTAAGTTTCATCACTCTCACTCAGTCACGTGTGGCGTGAAATACGATGCGGTTGTTATTTCCACGCTTCGGTGCTGGTGTAACTGACTGTGGCTATATACCTGAACCAGCTAACTCGTGTCTCGCCCCGTTTATTGATTGATTGTTTGGACGATCAGATTGTCGGACGCTCGGTTACACTGGCATGCTTAGATCACGGTAGCCACCAACACGACGTGTTACAGCGAAGAAATCGGCACGGAATCGACGCAACGCCAGAAAGCTACGCTAGCTAGAACAAACGTGTTATTGTTACCATTAAAAAATATCTCTAGTAAATATATTTATTTATGTATGATATTCTGTCATTATTCTGTGTTATCCTGTTATCCAGTTGCAGGTGCTTCTTCTGTCACTATGGAATGTCCAGCAGTAGTATAGACTTCCTACTCGTTTCTAGCTGTATTAAAAGCGATTGCAGTCTCCTTGCTTTACTAGCGCAGTGTTTTGTTGCCGCCTTGACTCCGTGAGTCATGGCATGAAAAGGAAAAACCCTTTTCCTGTGTGTGGTGCAGGAGTGTCCCCGGGTGACACGAGGACCAAACACTGCTGTACTGAGAAACACAGAGAGAGTCACATGAAGCAGATTGGCTTAATCAGTATTGTTTGAACTCATATTAGCTGGTTTGAATGTAACAGCCATTCATTTCTGTTCCAAAGAGAAACGAGTGTGCTTTTCCTTCTGTTTCGTATCTTCTCTATTCTTCAAGACAACTATCAATCAAGCAGCAATTAACCAAAATATTAAAAAAAAGCACAACCCCTGTCTGAACTTAAGATAAATAGTGTAATTAGAGTTTGATTAAATGGCAAGCAGTGTGATTACGAGTGTGTGTGTGTGTCATGAGAAACAGAATCAGTTACAGTGACATTCATTTTGTCAGCGGCTTCATGAGAAAATGAACAAAAGTGAGCGGAGACAACGAGCAAGGACACGGGAGATGAGTCAGTGTTTCTTGGTGTAGCAATCGTTGCTAAATGGTAAATGGTCTGTATTTATATAGCACTTTTCTAGGCTTGATGACCACTTAAAGCTGCTTCACACTACAGTTTTTGCCATTCACCCATTCACACTCTGCCGGCACAATTATCAGGAGCAACGTGCGGTCCATGGCCGTGCTCTCCTGACTGTGAGTGAGACATGTTCTCCTGTGTCCTTCAACTCACCTTTCGTTCATTTTCTTACGAAGCTGCTGACAAAAAGTCACTGCAACTGCACACACACACGCACACACACACAAGCACACACACGCACACACACACACACACGCACACGCACACACACACACACACACACGCACACACCATGCAGATCAGAAACTGTTAACCGTTAACAATCCCTGATCCTCACACCAGCTCTTTCTTAATCAAACCCTAGTTCATTTGCGAGTAAAGTTCAACCGAACCCTGGTCCGCCTAAAACGTAGGTCTCGAGTTCACTTCAAGTGGACCAAATGCAGGAAGGGGACTACAACGCAGGGCATTGTGGGTAAAACACAACCAAAGCATATGTGCCTGTAGAACAAAAGCCGGGCAGAAATGTCTGAGCCTATTGTTGCAGCGTATATGTGTCGTATGTTTGCATAAAACACAATAAAAATCCCCAAGACTGAAATGGAAGTTGTCCTGCATTAACCAATTATGATGCAGCGCCGCCCTCAGGTGAGGAGGGGAATTTGTTAATTAAAAGGTTCAGTTTGTTTCACTTAAAGGAATATCTTCATTCTTTTCTTTGTTACGTGCCCACCAGTGACACTTGGTCCTGTTAGCGTAACTATTAGCAAAGATGGTGGACACTGTTTATATTCTGAGAATGAGGTCCCGCCCCCTACGAGTGGCTCTAAAAAGGGCGGAACTAGCGTTGCAGTTTCAAGCCTCGGTGTGCACGTAACAAAAAAAAAAGAATGGCGATATTTCCCGGACCCGGCTGAACGTTACAACACCCAACTGAGGTTTGAACCAAGATTAGGTTTGAAAACGACCTAAGAATCACAGCTCTGTCTTCCTCTCTGGTGTGTTCAGAGAGAGGAAGACGGGGGGGGGGCAGCAGGTGAGTGAAAAATGAAGTACAGATGGACTAATGACGTCACGCCAGTCTGTACCTAATGTACAGTACGTACAGCTCAGGTTTCGTAAAAACACTTCAGCGCTTCATATATAGATACACGATATATATATGTATATACATATGTACATATGTATATATGTATATATTATTTATAATATAGTTATAATAATATAACATAATATATATAATATTGGCTTTTTGTGTGAAGTGTGCAACTCTCAAAGGCCAAAGTGACAAAAAGCTGAACCAGCTGAAGCATTAGTCTCATCTTCAGTCTTTCATCTCCTGCTCCTTTAATTACTGGAATCAGAAGAGCAACAGGTTTGAAAAAAAAAGGACACATTATATTTCAAACTGTGGACAGTTGAAAACAGTCACTGTGACACCAATTAACCACCCAGAGATGGATGTCGGAGTGAGTCTCACTCCTCCTCCTCCTCCTCGACAAGAACATTTGGTGGTGGTTCATTAGGAGCAGGGACCCAGACTGAGCCAGCCACGAGAGGAAACCCCAATAACGCAAGGGTTTATGGGTATAATGAGGAGCCGGCGGTGTCATTCTTAGAAAACCAGAGCACAGCAACACGCGGGGAGGGAAACCACAGTCTGACACTTCACTTCATGTGACCGTTAACTGCCACAGACACTAATCACTGGCATCCTTTAATTTGAGGAAAGAGAAATTGTATGAGACAAAAGGACAAAGTCAACACATTTCTTTGGTAATTACACTGAATTTCTTGGTGTCAGACAGAATCTTCTCTCATTACTGCCATGTGAGGACAGAGCGTATGGACGTTTACATCCTGTGTTGTCCTCATGTTGGAGCATCTATGTCGCTGAAGAGTTTGAACCAAAACATATAGCTTTTTCAGTGGCGTCTCCTCTTCCTTCTTTAATAAGCCATACAAATCCATCATCACTTACAACAGCACAGACTCTCCCTTTACTATAATGAAACTAATGAAATGGTCATTTCCACTCAACCCTTTGGTATTTTCCAGTGTTTTTGTTATGATGTTATTTTTATGGCTCCAGGGTTAAACGCTAAGCTGTAACACTACAGACGCCTCGACGTAATGTGATTTATTAGCTTTTATGTTACATTTGCATTCACTCAAAAGGCTTCTGGTTCTATCAGACGCTTCCATCAGATAGAATCAGTGCTTACATGTACATTATGTGTATTAATGGAACTTATTTTTAAACCGGGCTGATTGACATGGTGGTAGAGCATGGCCGGATTAGCGTGTTCACACAAAACACGCAAAATAGTCAGAGAGAAGAGCTATTGATCGTGATATTGACGTTCTACCAGCATGATTACATGAAACTGAAAGCTCTCACAGTAGGTGTCATGTCTAGGCTCAAACTGAAGGCATTCATTCATTTTCTTCCACTTTTTTTAAAAAGCTTCAAATGGATAATCAAAATAGGTGACGATTAATTTAGTAATCGATTAATCGAGTAATTGTTTCGATACAATTTAAAATCATTCATTTGTTTTTTTACTATATCGTCAGGAGATGATGATGAGCTCATGATTAATACGTCTGCTGCGTTAATGCAGGTGGAGTTTGTTTAAGATTGAGCTCATTTGAACTTCTGTGCGTCACAACTGAAAGACACTCTGACGACGTACATAATAAGCATAATTGTGGATATCACAGAATTTGAATAGACGCCGTCGCCACTGTCATTGCTTTAGGTTAGGCTCCGCCTTCGTCTGGTTATCCTTGATTTGAAAAAATAAAAAAGAAAGCTGCTCTATGTTGTATTTTAAACTTCATGGCTGTGGATGAACAGTGGATTAAATTATATGTTTTGCTGACTCCGTTCACATAAGCGTCTTTGCGAAGTGACTTCCTGTCTTATTTATCTCACCAGCTATGGATCTAACCTCTCGCTGACTTCTCCTCGTGCCACAGCCATGTGTCATCTGAGGGGACGGACGGAAGAGAAATGTGTGCAAAGAGAAATAGAAATAATTCCGTCTTCATCTGTGCTAAAATAAGACGTGCACTCCTTCCTCCCGACTGTGAGCTGCGCTCCATCACGGCGGTAATCATTTGTGTTCCTCGCTCAGATTATTTGGTCAATAATCCTCGGCGAGTGGCAGAGTGAGTTCTTACCTTTAAAACGAACAAACTGTACAAACTGCAAACAATAATGTCATCATAACAGAACGTCTGATCGATGATGCACAGAAAAGGAGGGAAAAGAACATTCCAGCCAAAGCTTATGTCACTAAAAAATAAGTGTATAAAAAGTTACCTACGATACATTTAGCCTTAAAGTTTCAAAAATCTATGATTCCTCTCATTAGGCTGTGATATTGAGTTGGGGGGAAAATACTAGCAGCATAACTGCAATACTGTTATTTGGAGGAGGTTTAAAATCAATATACTCAATTATTATTATTTTTCTGACCACACATTCATCATCAGATAGCTCTTATATACACATCACACTTTAAATAAATCAAAACACAACAATGTGGTCGCTGCGCCTCTGCTTGCAAACATTTCACAAAAGAGACCTGATGTGAGAAGAACACAGAGCTAAACATTCAATGTATATATACATATGTATATATGTATAATTATTATAATTTTTTTTTAATTAGATGATTTTTTTTACATTTATCATGTTTGACAATAAAGTCATTATTGCTTCTCACATTTATAACCAACCAACTAAAGTTTGTCAGATTATAAACGTTAGATACTTACAATTATTTTTCACGGATGTCGTCGGGGAACGAGTTCCAGACGGACAGCGTCTCCGAGCCTGTGGCTACTTCCGGTCCGTTGAGCTGTCCCGCCAAAACTCAGTAGCCAATCAGCGGGCAGCTTCCTAAGGCCCGCCCACAAACAAAAAACCCCGCAAAGAACAAGTGTATTTTCAAACAATAAAAGACAATATTTTTGAATGATTCAATCGATATTTTATTTGATTGTAATCGGAAGTATTTCAAATTCTGATTTTATTTATTATTTTCTGCTGCTCGATGCAAGCTTTCACAGCCTTTGCTCATAAATGACTTTAGTTTATCGCGATAAAGAGACACAACAAAAATGGAGACATAGTTGAGGTACAACCGTGTTTTCCCCGTGCCCTCTGGTTCCTGCACGCAGACTCTAATTGCTCCTGCCTGCGGAGCGCCAAGCACACCCTGCTGAACAGCCTCTCAACACATGAGGGGGCATTGAATTGGACGCCACGAATTCACTTCTCCCGTTTCCATAGAAGCATTTGCGTAAGTAAACGTCTCAGCTCGAGTCGCCTGCCATTATCTCAGATTATGCCCCCGACTAAGACATGCAACCAGTGAAACCACAAAAAGGAAGCACTTTGCTGTGGAGGAAAAGAGGAAAGATATTGACTGATGATTCTCTCTCTCGGGCTGCAGTTGTGCCACAAATCAAATCAAAACATGTTGGAGACTTTGGGTCTCAGTGGAGTGAGCTTTCAACTGAAGTCCAAGTACTGAAAAATGTTTTTATTTCCAACATCAATCCTCATTTTTTACTCTTAGATTATGAAGAAGTGGCAAAGGAAAGCAACAAATAAATAAATGGAACACCCGGAACAGCAGCAGTCTTTTCCTGACAAAATCTTTGTTCAAATGTGATTAAATGTGCATTATTATTATTATCAGGTGCAGAAAGTGAAGCCAGTGTGGAAGTGTTTGTAACCTGCATTCTCTTAAATGGCCATAAGGGGGCGACTTCAATAGTTCCAAAAAGCAATTTGTTTGTCACCCAACTAGATTTTCAACATAGGTTAAAAAATGTCTTGAGCAGTTTACTGTTTCAATTAGAGCTGATAGTCACGATTCTTTTCATAATAGATTATGTGACGATTATTTTCACAATCAATACGTTGTTTGGTCCATAAAATGTCAGAAAAATGATTGTTTTAATCATTTCTTTGTTTTATGGAGCAAAGAAACAAAGAAAATATTCATATTTAAGAAGCTGAAGCAATTATAAATCTTGTTTTAATAATGAAAAAGCTTCAAACCAATTAATCGAGTAATTGTTACAATCACTTTCATTCAAAATGAAACGGAAAAAAATAAAACGAAACATAATGAACTGTAAAATTAAAAGATAATGACTCCTTTCATTGAGCTCAAATGAAAAATACGGAGAACAAGCGTTTCCTGTTTCGTCAAGTTACGTGATCCGAAGGTCGTGTAATATGGACAGGGGGGAGGAGCTTCACACGGGACAACAAATCATAAAACTGTCTGCAAATCCACAACAACAAAAAATAATTTTTCATGCTTTTATGCAGTGAAGTTTGACGACGGTACACTGTTATGTGTAGCGTAGCCTCTCGTTTTCGGGTGTTGCACTTTGTAGACGGTCCCTGCGCTCCGCTTTCGCTGTTGTTAAGTGATGAGCGTAGTTTCGCCGGTAGCTTGTTGTCTTAGTGGCTATAATTCAAAAATGTCTCGCATGTGTTTCAACAATGATTCGTTATGAATGTCATTGATGGCGAGAGTTCAAATCTGTGAAGATCTTTCTAACTTTAGTTAAACTCGCATATGTTCGGGTCACATAACTTGCGTTCAATGGAAAAATGGACGAAAACGGGAAAGGCTTTTTTTTACTCGAGTACAAAAACGAGTCATTATCCATTTTTCCTTTTACTTTGAAATGGAAACTCAGTTATCTGTTTTTCATTTTTTGTCTCCTTTTGAACGAATGATACACAGATTTCTTCAACACAGCATGATTCATTCTGTAAATGGTCTCATGCAGAGTCAAATACAGGACTGATTGTTTGCTGAACGATAACACTTTAGAGTGGACAGTCAAGTCTGAAATTTGACTTGTATAACAGCTGTTCCATTTGTACTAAATAAAGCATTGTGGCATGGACACATGAATCCAATATGTTCCCTGCTGTGAAGCGGATGAGCTCTCAGTGTCTCAGTGAGGCCATCACTGGTATCCCTCATATGATCACATCTGGTCAGCGCTGGTCAAAACAGCAAACATGGAGGTTCATAAACATCGGCAAATGAAAACAAGTCCTTTATCGAATCACAATGACACAGAAACACTCAGCACAACCAAACCTAAATGAACCTGTAAAAGAAACCAGATCACGGTCTAGCTTATGGTGCCGCGTTTATTATTTCTGTTGCTTTGAGCTCATCGGTAGAGTGCAGCGTTTTAAGTGTGTGTGTGTGTGTGTGTGTGTGGAGGGAGGGGGGGGTGACAGAGTGAGAGCAGACAACAGCCCATCAATATTGATGGTACTTTAGATTAAATGTAACTTTAATGACTCCCCAGGGGGAGCTGGGTTCCACAGCAGCAGAGGACAGAATAAATAACCGTGTACGGGCACAAAGTGAAAAAGACTCTGTACCTAGTACCTATTTTTTGCAGCCTCAAGTCGATGATTCAGCAATAACCGTTTTAGACGCATAGGAAGAACAATGCAGTAGATAGCAAGCGTAGTTAAAGGTAACACAAATACCTGAATAAACACAACGCTGCGTTCATAAAGTTCTGCACTGCTGCACAAACAACCGCCTGTAATAAATACACGCTGACAAAGCCACGTGGCTCAAGGCTGACGCTGCGAGTGTGAGTTACAGCATCGTGAAAAATAAATAAACGTACTATATAAGGTGAAGGGTTTAATCAGTCTCAGTGGCGGTGGAGTGTAATACGTCATATTTTGATGATTTTTTATGTATTCCAGTCAAAGTAATGATGATGTCATGAATAATCTGGGTTTGAGCGACTGATTAACATTTTAATCACACACACGACAAGCAAATAACATGGAGAAAATGACTGATACTGTATTTGAGTCAAGTTACAGACGCCATAAACTTTGTGTTTAAATAAATTCTCTATTGCCCCATTTCTCCAGTGGATGTGTTTCTCTGAATCAGCTGTCATCACTTTCCCCACCAGACATCCTGGGTCCTCAAAATAATCTCAAACCCAGTGTCAGCGCGAGTGTCACAGATTCCACACAGAAAGTTATTTAAAGGACGAGGTGGAAGAAGAATTAAGATGGAAATAGAAACATATATACTTGACTTGTCAGCTTTTTTAATTATGCAGCAGACAAGCGTGAGGCCTAATGGTCTTTGAACACATCATTACCCGCCTGTAACGCGCCACAAGGAGTTGGCAGAACCCCAAATACACACACAAGAAGTTTAAACAATAAAAGGGCCTCACGTTTGGTGAAGCAAGAAGACCTGAGTTCACGACACGGTTAGAAAAACTTGGAGTTTGCATGTTCTCCGGGTTCTCCGGGTTCCTCACACTGTCCAAAAAACATGTAATATGAGGATTAAGTAAATTGGACACTCTAAATCAGGAGTGTCAGACCCAAATGACCTGGGGGCCAATGAGTGTTTAGTCTGGTCTATAAAAACAACAACAACAACTGTTTCATAGTCGGTTTGACAATATGAGCTTAAAATTATAACACAATATTTTCGCAGTGATGATATTTCACAGAATTCCAAATGAAGAGTGCTTGTTTTGATATGGAATGATGTGCACTTCACAATAAAAGCATATTTCTGATGCAAAATAAACGTGTCAGGGCCACATTGAGAAGAAAAAAAATATAAATCACACACCTTGAGAATAAAGGCTTAATTTACGTGAGTAAAGTTGTAATATATACTGTATAGCCACATGTAATCGTTTGGGTGGGGGCGCGTGTGGCCCCCTGCTCTAAACTGACCGTAGGTGTGATTGAGAGTGAATGGGTGTTTGTGTCTATCTGTGTCTCTGTGATGGACTTGGTGATGTGTGCAGGGTGTGACCCCCCGACTATCGCCCTATGTCAGCTGAGATTGGCACAGCCCCCGTGACCCTCGTGTGGGGGATAAAGTGGTAGAAGATGGACGGACGGAATAAAGGAATAAAGGAACTGACAGCAAGGCTGGCTAAAGAAGAACATCAAAGAATGAAAAGCAAAATAAATGAAATAAGAGAGCTGAGAAGACGGCAAACTAGAGTGAGGGAGTGAAACCAGGTAAAAGAGGGTTTCTCAGGCCAGCCTGCAGGGGAAAAGAAAAAACAGGAGGGGGAAGAGGAAGAGGAAACAGGAGGAGAGACATTTTCTACACGCTAGTTTAGTGGAGTAGATTCATAAAACAATGAGTTCACACGACTCTTGTGTTTGTCACTACGGTGATGTTTTGTTTTGATGTCGCCTGCTACTTTCCCATGCTGCACATTTTAAGACAAGAGTGATGGAGGAGTTTATTTATTCATCATTGTTTGTATTTGCGTTTTATCTCCAAGTTCCACCGAGCCTTTGCTGTGTTGTGTGGTTCAGGGGAGAGAAAAAGTAAAAAAAAGCTTATTGTTCTTCTGTAGGTTTTTATGGCGGTTGGTAAAACAGTTGAAATGTGCATTACCGCCGCCACTCTTATTGCTCTGCCACTGTCGCACAAAGAATTCTGGGATATGGTTGGTTTGTGAAGGATACACCATCAGTAGAGCTGCAACCAACGATTCATCGAGTCATCATTTGGTCCTTAAAATGTTGTTCTCCAATGTCTGGTTTTTGCCCACAAACCAAACTTATTCAGTTTTGAATGATTTGCTTGTTTTATGGAGCAAAGAAACCAAGAAAATATTAGTACTTTGATTATTCTGATTATTATTGTTGTTGACAGTTTTGGAGTGTTAGTAGTCAAGTGTATCATTGAAGCTGGTTGAAGTGAACTGCGTGGACAGCAAAGCCCTGGTGTGTCTCATGCTGCTCAGAGACATATTTACAGGGATCAGGGTTGAGCAGTCGCTCTCTGCATTGTCTGGTTTACATGCTTGTCTTCAGCTGTGACAGGGTCAGAGTCCCCCTGATCACTCAGATGGATAATTGTGTGGTTTTAATTTGATCCTCTGTGGTTCCGTGCACATCAGAGGCAGCTCAGTACGGCGGGAGCAAGAGGGAGTGGAAAAAGCACTCAGCCAGAAAGCCGCTGACAGAGAACTATAAAAAAAATACACTCACATTCAGGCAAAGGGATGATATCCAGTGTCAGTCTCACACACTCCCCTGTGGATGCTGAAGCGCAGAGGGAGAGAAGAGGGGTGACACAGACTGGTCAGGAAAACATATAAGCCCCTTATGGATTTGTCGTGCAACAGCACATGAGTTCATTTGTTTTTGCTTTTCACCTCATTTCTGCTCGGATGTGAAGCGACAGCTTGTGGTTAGGAGACGGATTTCACCCCCGGCCCTCGAATCGTCGTCGTGCGGGAAAAAAAAGCACAGCGAGATGGTGCCGCGGTGCTGTGTGGGAAACTGATGGGTGGAGAAATAGTTCTGTCGCTGCCACGAGGACTGGCAACAGGAACATGAGGATCAAGAGCTTTTTCAAGTGATACAAAGTTACACAAAGTTAGAGAAACTTGTGAACATCCAAAGCTGGACACAAGACTGCAGGTTTATTACAAAAAATATGTCATTATTTCTTTAAAAAGAAAATCTAAACAAAATAATCATACTTTTTTTTTTTCTATTTCTGGTACAAACTGATCCTTGTCTCAAACTGAAGCGTCAAAGTCTGCCTCCACGTCTAAAATGAAACGTCCATCCATCTTCCGGGACTTTGGGGACACCACTTGGTCCAAAAATCTTCTACCATGAAGGAAGGTACAGGACAGGGTCGCCGGTCCATCACGGGGCCGCGTACTGTAGAGACAAACAAATGAACCTCATGCATGCACATTTACAACTTTAGTTATAAACATCATCATTTTGATTTGCTTCACTACACTTAGTTATTATGTTATGTTTGTTTGAATAAAACCAGATTCTCTTAAAGTTTCACTCTAAATTGACCATGTGTGTGTGTGTGTGTGTGTGTGAGAGTGAATGTTAGCTGGGATTGGTACCAGCAGCCCTCCAACCCCCATGTGCAGGATAACGCAGTAGTCATTGAGTTAGCGAGTATAAATTTCTCAAAGTCAATCTAACAAACCAAGATAATGTGATTGGGAGCCAAATTACCACGGCTTATATACTTATACACTGTTCCCAACCGGAGACTTTCCACGTGGAGACTTTCCAGGCGGGGAGCGAGTTCTAACTAAAGTTTAGCAGGTGGAACTTTTGGTTTCGCTGTAACCCGGACTCATTTAAGTGACGTGCCACAACAAAATCTACAGGTTTGGATAATAGAGAAGTTTCTGACAAGGGCAAAAAGAAAACTGTGCAATGTTTCGGAAACTAACAACAAGCCAACCTCCAAAAAAACCTCCACAGATGAGGACAGTATGTGTGTTTCAGATTCTTCTAATTTACTGCACACCTTTGGCACCACAGGTTTTGAAGGTTTATAATCAAAAGGTAACAGAGATAGCTGTCTGGAGTTACGCAGCACTTTATCACACCCAGCATCACAACCAGTTTGAAAGTAGTGAACAACTGACTGATGTTTGACACTGAAGGCTGTGGAGCGGCTGAGCAGAGCACCGTATTCCGTCAGAGTCTGTGATCAATCCAAACAAGCGTGCTGTCACTTTCAGTTGATAAAAAAGTGAGACCACTTTTCCAAGGCTCTACTGCAGTTTTTCCTGATCCACGATCCTTACGTACGGTCCCTAATGGGTTTAGCACGTTTGATGTCTCAGGGGCAAAAGCCACGCGACTGTTTGTGCAAACCTGAGTGTGCACTTTAAAAAATGCATGAGACTGAATCCAAGAAGACTTTTCCTTCTCCACGCAGGTGCTCTGCCGGAACTGTTGACTCAGCAAATACTATGGAAATGGCGTGATTAAACATTCACAGCTGTGCACATGCACACCTGCAGATAAGCAGACTTTCGCCACTGTTTCACCAATGTTGCTGAGTGTTTGAACCACGTCACGCAGCAGCGAACGAGTCTGACGTGGGCTCTGCTGCAAATGTTTTCCATCACGTCCGTGTCGAGGAACACATGGAGACAAAAGCAAACAGCAGAGCAAAAGGGGAGTGACAAAGTTACCTCTAGTTCTAACCCGCGACAGTCCACACTGCCTTCTTCCCACAACCCCAAGGATGCATCTTCAGTCATGTTTTCTTTCTTCCTCCATCATTGGGAGGAGATACTTGCAAGTATCAAACGCACAGTGGACTGACAGAGGGTGAGAGGGCAGAAGGAGATCATGCAGGGGAGGGGGGTAAGGTAAGATAAGGACTAGGAGAGAAGATAGAAGAGCTGGGTGTTCAAGAGCTTCTTGAAGATAGACAGCGACACATATGAAACGAGTCTGGATTGTCTGGATTATCACCGCCAGACGACAATCCTTTAGAGCAGTCGAGGGGTAACATAAACCTTTATGAGCGCATTTAAGTAGCAAATAGTTTGTTTGTGGTTGTCTGTCATGACAAATTGACAAATGTTCTGTGTTAGTCTGACCTAAAACACAGAATATGGCTCTGAAGTAAAATAAAATAAATAAACTAAAACCACACAAGCTTGTAACACATCACCACTCTGTCACTTGTGCTTTTCCAGACTTCCATTTGCAGAAAGTCTAGGGAGGGACTTCCGTGTGAAGTACGCCGGCTTATACCCACAGACCACTTATTAATAATAATACGAAAAGCATAATCTTATACTTTTTTTTTTTTACCAGTCTCCTGCAGGGGAGACTTGGCTTATTAACCGAATAATTTCTTATAATCATAATTTAAAATATTTATGAATCCTCTTCAGCAGACTTGAAAAGAAATCATCATTAAAAGATTAAAAAAATAGAGAGCAGTTCTGCCGGGAGAAGCTTCAAGCGTCCACGGTGCAGCTACATCATCTGCACGTGTACACCTCCCGATCGCTCGGGCTTTGACGTGCGAGACGTTTGCTCAATGAGATACTCAAAGCTTTTGTTATTTTACATGTCATGAATCTTTCAGCACGGTTTTGTTGTGCGAAAAGAACAGAACTCACCTTTTTGTTGTGAGATCAAACGCAGCCAAGCGGCTTCTGTCAACGACGAGGCTGCTTCGAAAAACAAGACATAATTACTGACTCCACGCTGCGTCTTCATGTCATGTTTATCTGAAGAGCTTTTGGACTTGTCAGTGCGGCTGCTGCATAATTCAACACACCCACGCTCTAATGTACGTCTTTTTTGTATGTTTTCTTGTGTCTGCAGGGCGAGTGCTCCCAGCGCTGCTTTAACATCTTCGTGCTGGAGACGGTCTGCGTGGCCTGGTTCTCCCTGGAGTTCATGCTGCGCTTCATTCAGACTCAGAGCAAGTGCATGTTCCTGCGCACGCCGCTGAACGTCATCGACGTGGTGGCCATCCTGCCGTACTACATCACCCTCATCGTGGACTCCCTGTCAGTGGGAGGCAAACAGGTGGGGTCGGGGAATAACTACCTGGAGAAGGTGGGCTTAGTCCTGCGAGTCCTGCGAGCTCTGCGGATCTTTTACGTGATGAGGTTGGCGCGGCATTCCCTGGGCTTGCAGACGCTCGGTCTGACAGTGAGGAGGTGCACGCGTGAGTTCGGCCTCTTGCTGTTGTTCTTGTGCGTGGCCATGGCCCTTTACTCCCCGCTGGTGTTCCTGGCTGAAAGCGAAATGGGCGCCAAGCAGGAGTTCACCAGCATCCCTGGAAGCTACTGGTGGGCGGTCATCTCCATGACCACGGTGGGCTACGGCGACATGGTGCCCAGAAGCATCCCTGGCCAGGTGGTGGCTCTCAGCAGCATCCTCAGTGGCATCCTCCTCATGGCCTTCCCGGTCACGTCCATCTTTCACACCTTCTCCCGCTCCTACGTGGAGCTGAAGGAGGAGCAGAGCCGCGCGTCGAGGCAGAAGCCAGACTCTCAGGACAGCACCAAGTCGCAGAACAGCGAGGACTCTCAGGAAACGGACAGCTACCACGGCATCACGGAGGCCACCGCCTCCTCTGTGCAGCAGAGAAAGTCCTTGGCTGTGAAGAGGGCGGAGATCAGAGCATCCATGCAAACTTAGCTTGCTCTAACTTTCTGCCTCTTTAACTTCAAGTGGCAGCCTGAAGGATGTGACAGCCATCTCTGTGAGTTCAAAGAGGAACCAGGAGTTTTTCCTCCTCTGGAGCTGGAGGCGTCGACTTTAATCAGCTTATCTGAGTTTCCTGAATTTTACAAAGGAGGTGTTTTAGACGATAGCATTGACTTTCGAATATGGACGACATTAGAATAATCCTGATTATACAACAAGACAAAGTGATAAAAAAAAAAAACATTCCAAGTTCTCATCACATTCAGACATTAGTTCTGTTGTGTTTCTCATGTAGCTGCATACGAAAACATTGTTTTAAATAAAGATGTCAGACATGCAGTGTACTGTTAATGTGGAATCTCATTTATTTTCACTCTGTAGTCAACAGTGTGTGTGTTGGACTCCAGTGTAAAGGCGTCAGCTACACTGCACCAGCGTACGTGTGAGTGCTGCTGTAGTGTCGTCTACATGTTTGTACATAACAATTCTTTTAGGATAGGTTTATTTGCAATCGCGCAAAGCAAAAGAGTCAAAAAATACTTGTATCTGCCAAAGGGAACGACACATAACATGCTGATGCCAGTCTCATCTGTCTCTGCTGGATGTTTGTTCGTTCATTCATTCATTCATTCATTCATTCATTCATTCATTCATTCATCTTCTACAGCTGGGGGTTTACATACAAATGCACTGTTTTATGAAAAACAGAATTTTCATTGTCACAATTATCGTTTTTAAAATGGAAATGTAACCAAATGTAAGTCGTGCAGGAGTGAAAAAATTAAAAGGAAAATTGCCGCAACTCCGTCCTTGGCCATAGATAATACATTATAAAACCGAAGACTTTGCACACGCCTTTATCCTCCACATGAGGGTCTCAGGTGTGCTCGTGCCAATCCCAGCTGATACAGGGTGAAAGGCGGAGGTCACACCCTGCAAAGGTCACCAGTTCCTCACAGAGAGACAAACAACCGTTCACTCCTATGGTGAATTTAGAGTTTCTAGTTTGCCTAAATCCCCAAATCTGCATGTGTTTGGACTGTGGGAGGAAACCACGACGCCAACTGTGTGGCCTTCGCTGGATATAGACAGCAAGTTTTGATACCACACCAAACTCAGTCCTCTTAAGCCAAAGACTAGAGCTTGCCTTGGCGTCACGTCTCCTCTGGTTGCCTGGCGACCACACGTTGTTTGAGGTCAGGCCTCTGGGAAGTCGCACTAAGGCTAAGCAAAGAAATGAAACCAGGACATGAAAAAAAAAAAGAGTGCACAACAGAGGCGAAGACGAGAGTGCAGGCAAGTGTCAGGAGGTGATGATGTGTGACAGAAGACAGTGGCACGGTCTAAAAGACAGGAAGAGAAGAGGCTGAGATTTTCAATGGGAGAATTAGGGACAACCCAGGATGAATGGTTTGGAAATAAAGTAAGCAAAAAAGGCAAGGAAAAGAAGAAGACTTTAACCCTCAACGATTATTCATCCAACTTGAGATATCTAAATCCATTTCAGGTGTTACAAATGACTTTCAGCCTTACATCAAATACAGCACTTTATTTTCCTTGACTTACAGTGAAGTGAGTCATTAAAAAAACATTTGCTTCAGTTGGAGGCGGTGAAAAGCGGCAGTAAGTGCAAATTAGGTTTAGATATGTAAATGTCGCAGTTACTGGATTAAATGAATCATTAAAAAGCATGAAATGATGACACAGAACACGCCACTATCTCATTATTATATCTCTAATCTTTAGGTTTATATGAAATGATTGTTTGGATGTGGTGCGAGCGATGCAGCGAGACACATAATAATTTGAGTGCAAATCCAATTTCACATGGATTTGTGCTCTGCGTCATGAAAGCGTAGCCTGAGGAGTGGCGTCTTTTGGAAAATTTAATAAAGATTATAATGAACGCAGTCCCACGTGGAGAGGCTTTGATTTCACAACTTATTACTACACACGAGGACAGTTGAAAATTTGCAGGCCGCCGCGCGCTGCACTGAGGACACACTCTAAATGATTTTTTTAATAATAGCTTAGCGGTGTGGGCTCAGTGCACTCAATGAAGTGATAAATCCATACTAATCATGTTCACAGGGTCCTCCTGTTCACTCTGCCAGGTCAAGATGTGGCTGCTAATGAGCGGGAACTGAACTCACCTCATCGTTGAGATCCTTGGCGTTTCATTGTGGACCACAGCACTTAGCAGTTTACTGAGTTTCCTAAAGCTGCAAACATGAATAACAAAATCAACGAGGGGATATTTTTGAATGTTACGTAGACACTAATTAGCTTTATGTTGTTTTGCCACCTGCAGAGATAAAAGTTGAATGTTAACTCTTGTTAATTTCACCAAGGAGGACATGCTCGGAGACTCTGTGAAGTTTGTTTTGCCACGTGGCAGCAGAAGCTGAACGGTGTCATCACAGTTCAACGGCACACTTTAAAACAACATAGATGAACCTGCCAGACTGAAAATAAGAGACATTATCAGACCTGCAGTATCTCAACATCTTGTCCCTACTACAGAGAAAAAGTAGAAATCCCGATATAAGCATGTAAAATAAACAACACATTAAAGCTATAGTAAGCATGTAATTCTACCCGATTTAAAGCGGTCACAACACAAGCAGAATTTGTTGCCCGTGGGCTCCAATCACTCTGTCCTCTATGTTTTGCTCTGAGCACGTTTTTACATCTCATTGGGACGTCAGGGTGTAGAAGACTAAAGACTAAAGATCAGCGTGTAAAAGCAGAGGGTGAAACCAGAGAACCCAGAGAAACCCAGCGCACACATGAGGAATAAAAAGCCTAAAATGAAGTTGTAATTCGTTCACCAAACATCTTTGGGAAATTGTTTGTTTACCAATGCAGAACAATATTAGGTATTACGGATTTGGCTGTAAATGAGTTGCTACATTATGCACAATTTTGACATTTCCTCATGACTTATATTGTGATTTGGGTCATGATAGTTTAACGTGTCCCTCACCTCGGCTCTGACAGCTGTGCGTGTCGATCTTTGTTATTCACACCCTGAGCATTTAGGCTGCTATTTCCCATTACTATGTTCAAATGTATAGCGAGGCTCTAAGAATGTGCAACACAGAGTGAGTATATCAACACACACCAGGATTGAATTTGTGAAATTTGGAAAATATGTCCACGTTTCAAAGTTCACTCGGCTCGTTTTTATTTATTTAAGAATAACCTAAAAATGGTTTATAGTAAAGCATGAGGATGTGACGTATAAACCCCAGGATGTCCATATAAGGACGTGTGTTATTCCCACTGCAATTTACCACGGCTGTTAACAGAGAACATCCACATAGCTTTTATCTTCTTTCAGGTTCTGACTCTGGTTTTTAGAAGTGGAAAAAAAAAGTCCAGTCTCCAACCTCTGTGTGTAACACGTCTCCAGTCAGACACAATTCGAAAAGTCCACAAAACAAACTCAAAAGTAAAGAACCGCACACTTTTGTAATGGAGTCGATGAAGGAGCACCCTGTCCTCAGGCTCTCATTCAATAGTTAATCCCTTTATGTCTGTACTACATTTCACACTGGAAATTTAATTATAGTAAAAACAATCAAACCCATTAAGTAAACAACAGACTGACACAGTGTCTGCATCTGCATTCTGAAATTAGATTTTCACACCAATCATTTTACACCTTTTCCTTGTTGCGACACCTATTGTGAGAGTTTGATGCAAATGGCAAACACTACGTTACAGTTGATATGCCTACTTACTGCTTTAGATGGTGAATCCCAAAGAAGGACCAGGTCTGGCGAGCTGTGACACAAACACCTCCATCAGGTCTCTCCACGTCGTCTTTAATGAGCGACTCTTTAATGAGATTCTGGACAAACCTTGAAACAAACTGTTGAACAAAGTGTTGAAGGATAATGTCGCTCACTGTGGTGGGCTGCTGGCATTTTAATCGAGAAATTAAATACAAAACAACCAATGTAACATGGTGAAAACTGAATATAAGAACCACACTTCACATTC